>NC_081558.1:9476711-9596636 GCF_022355385.1 Mustela nigripes | reverse complement strand
ACAGGTGGCCTCTGAGTCCTTGAAATTGAGCTGGGCCGAATTGGGTTATGCTATAAATGGAATTTTCAAGGACTAAGTAGGCAAAAAGAAAAAAAAAAGTAAAATAGCTCATTAAGCATTTTTTATATTGAAGACAATTTTTATATTGATTACATATCAAAAAGATAATATTTTAGGTAAGTTTGGGTAAATAAAATACATTATTCAAATTAATTCTACCTGTTTCCTTTTATGTTTTATATTTTATGTGGTATCAGGACATTTAAAGCTGTATATGTGACTTGCATTGTAACTTCTATTGGACAGCTTGGTCTTGAGGCACAGCCTGCCACACAGCCCGCCACAGTGACAGCGACAGAAAGGACTTGGATAATGGCAATGGCGTCTGACTGCTTCGGTGGTGCCCTCGCTGCTCCCTGGTGTTATTGTGATTCAGCCTTCCACCAGTGCTGCAAAGTGGAGAGAGCGCGGGCTCCATTCATCAGACGAGGAAACTGAGGCTTGGAGGGGAAGTGCTTGCTTGAAGTCCCCCAGACCAGGAAGCCCTAGACTTACTGCCCTGCGCCTTTCTTACAAAGGATTGGCAGCAAAGACGGACTGATAGGGAAGGCGTCACTGGGGTGTGGGGAGAGGTAGGAAGGACTTCAGCAAAGCCCCCATGTCAGCAGCTCCCCTCGCAAACAGGACCCCGGGGCTGCCCTTACCAGCAGTCCTCTTCAGCATCTGGTGCATGGCTGTTATCAGCTAAGCCTGGGTCCCGGTTCCCCGAGAATGCTTCAGTGGGTGTCTTAAGATGTTGAATCAGAGAAGTCACTGGAGGCTGCTCTGCTCTGTTGTCTACTCTAGGAGGAACCAGGACTGGGCTTTCACTGAGTGAGGATGTTTATTGTCTAACAATAGATGTTAACGTTGTCAACATCCTCATCTCCGGGATGAAAAAAACAGGCCCAGAAATGTCAGGTGACATGCCCGAGGCCCCCAGCAGGGGAAAGATAGGGCCAGCATTCAAGCCCTGTGGGTGGGCTGGTTCTGTCACATTGGCTAGGGATCAAACGCAGTTTGGGAAGCCCCAACATTCTGTTCCATTTTCCTGATTTTATGGATGAGGGGGAATGAGGCCCGGAGAAGGTCAGAAAGTTGCCCAAGGCCACACAGTGATCTCCAGAGAATATATGAGGTCAGAAAGGACCCTGGGAGTCTCTCTCGACCAGATCTCCTCCTAACAACACTTTTAGTTAGGAGAGATTGGGAGCAGGATTCCAGTCATCCACATGGCCTGCCTTCTCCCTGCAGCCAAAGAGCTTGGGCTGCAGGCAGATGGAAGCCACGTTTACCCCGCCAGGCCTCTGTGAGCTCACTGTCTAGGCATCCAAGGCTCCGGATCCCAAACCCACATGTCCTTGAGAAGCATGGGAAATGGGGTGGCCCTGGAGACTCAGTTGGAGGGGAACAGCCCCCCGCTGGCAGCTTTGTGGCCATCCCACCCTAACTTTCCAGGGTTCCTGTCTTTGGCCAGCCCCCCGCACAACCCCTGCCCTTGCTGACTCAGGCAGGAAACCAGCCCGGGCAGTTTCGCTTCCTGGTTCTGACTGATGCAGCCCCTCTGGCCTGCCCAACTGGCAAGATTTACTTCTTTCGTTTCTTCCCTTTCGGAACACAGGTTCATGGGCTAAGCGTCAGGGCCTCGTTGGGAGAAGTGGGCATTCAGGCGGAGGGGGATGGCGGAAGCAGGAGAGGAAAGGCTGAAAAAGCCACATCTAGTGACTTCTCTGGCCCTGTGGGGAGGGCCAGTGTGCCAGGCAAGAGAGGACAGGCTGAGTGGCTAGTCTTGCTCTCCACTCTCTGGACAAAGGCAGCTCTCACAGCCCTCAGGCTCCAGAAGTCTCCACACTGAGCAAGGGGGTGTTAGGGTCCCCATTTTACAGATGGGCAAACAGAAGTTGAGAGAGGTGACAGGACTTGCTGAAGATCACACACCCAGGAAGGGGCCGAAACTGGCACTGCACTCAAGGTGTAGGTATTTTTCAGAGTCTGGGGCTCTCGGTTTCAGCCCCAGTGCTGGGCTTCTGTAGACAGGTGAAGGAACAAGCATAGAGGGAAAAGTCATGCAGGGCAGTGAGGCTATTTGGGGAGGCCGAGGGGGTGGGGAGAAGGGGGAACAAGTGGGTTGACATTCCAGACCTCATACCTGTAGCGCCTGAATGCCCTTCCTCGCCCCTGGGGTCCTCCTCAAAAGTCATCCGGAGGGTCAGAGGGACAAAGGGAGGTGGTTTACAGGTGTCCCTGGCCCATCTGGGCACCACTGGCCTCGGTGGGGTTGGCCTGGTTTCCTTGTGCCTCCTGGTGGCCCAGGGAGGCACCAGAAGACAGTTGGAGCTCACCGTGTCCCAGTGCTCGCCTTCTGAGACTCCAGATAAAGGTTAACGAATAATTTCCAGAAGAGGGAATAATCATGATTCTCACAGGCACATAAAGATGGACACAGGTTAACATTTTTATTGAACTCACGTGGGAACGAGGCAGATGTTATACGGCTCAAAGAGAGTCTGGAGAGCAGGCACTTCACATTATCAGACTATTTGCGCAAATAAACGTGCAGATGGGGGCAAATTATTTTTTTCTGTAGTGGAGGAGGGTTGTCCACGAGACCTCTGCTGGCCAGAATGGAATTTGCATGTCTACAGATAAGTGGTTTTATATTGCTATCAGTTGCTTACAATTTACAGAACTGAGATTTCAAAGACAATGCTATGAATCAGATAACCCGGAAGGGTGTGTTGCATAGAGATGATGCACTGAATAATCAGAACTGATTCATTGAAATGCAAAATTTTCCTCGCAAAAAAAAGGGAAAGAATTCTTAACTTCCTTCATTCAATGAACACCTGTTCATTAAGCACCTCCTGCACCGTCCTAGGTGTTGGGGACACAGCGGTGGACAAAGACCCAGAGAAAAGCCTAGAGCCATGTAGAGTGACCACTGCTGGGGGTGGAGGTGCGGGAGGGCAGAGGAAGGGTCTCTGAGGGGACGTCCGGGAGGGGGAGGGAACCATAGCAGGAGGCAAGACAGAGAAGCGTGGGAGGGGGGGTTGTTTTGCAGGGGGCAGCCTTGGCTGGCTTTTCCAGTTTTCTGTTTTCCCTACTAGGATGCCAGTCCTCAGCTCTCCCTTGCTGAGGCTGGCACGGAACAGGTGTACAATCAATCTGCTCAGTGGGCAGAGGGGGTCCACCTCAAAAGGCAGAAGCTACTCACTGCCTGCTTAGGGGAGATGCTGCTGCGCTGTGGGCAGATGGCACAGGCATTGGGGTTGCCTGAGTGGGCTAAAGGAAGGGTGTGCAGGACACACGCCTGAACGCAGCCCTGCCCTCCAGTCCTGCAGCTCCTTTCCCCAAGCCCACCCCAGCTGAAACCTGAGCACTGGGTCTGGGGAAACTCCAGGACAGTCTTTCCATCGGTTTGGGCACAGCTGCTGAAAGTTCTGGTATTTCAAAATGTAAATCCGTATTGTGTGAAATTGCTCACTGTATGTAGAAAACCAATTTTTTTTTTTTTTTTTGACAGAGAGATCACAAGCAGGCACAAAGAGGGGGAAGCAGGCTCCCTGCTGAGCAGAGAGCCCGATATGGGGCCAAACCCAGGACCCTGAGATCATGACCTGAGCGGAAAACAGAGGCTCAGTGGGGAGCCTGCTTCTCCCTCTCTTACTCTGTCAAATAAATAAATAAAAATCTTAAAACAAAACAAAAAACACCAAAAACCCAAAACATGACTCCAGTACCCATTAGCAATTGCATCAATCATGGACACCCCACTACTACCCCAGGTCAGTGTCTGCTCTCTGTTGATTTGCCTGGACATTTCACATCAATGGAATCCTACAGCCAATGGCCTTGTGGGGCCGACTTTTCATTCAGCACATCCTTGGGGGGCATCCATATTGTAGCACATTAGAGCTTCCTACCTCTTTACTGAGGAAGCATATAGTCCCAGTGCAGATACGCATGCCACCCGCCCCCTGTGTTGTTGAGGGCTACCTGGGTTGCTCCTAGTTTTAGGTGACCGTGACTGACACTGCTGTGAACATGCCCGCACCAGCTGTTGGCCAAGTCCCTGCTCTCAACCCTTCTGGGCATGTGCCTCGGAGTGGAACAGCCAGGGCAGGCAGTAATTCTAGGCTAAGCGCTTTCAACAGTGGTTATCCCCGACCTTGTAGAAAAATGTTGGTAGTTCAGAAGTCTTTGACCACCGTCATGTGGGACCAGAAGAGCCATCTGTGGTGGGTTCGCTGGCCGGGGGCCAGCCACTCCCAGGTGCCGCCACCTCCCCCAAGGCAGCAGCTCAGTGTCACCCTGACTGTGGCCTAATTCCTGAGCCATGACCCACTCCCCACACCCCAGCAGGGGTTGGGGCAGGAAGGCTGTCAGCTTCTTGGCTGATCTCAGGCACATTTCACTCCGGCAGACCACCACCAAGCAATGATGGAGGGGCCTAGGAGAAGCAGGACAGAATCTTGGTCTGGGAAGAGACAGTGGCTGGCCAGCGGGGAGCGGGGACCCTGCTGGTGGCTGTACAAATCTCTGCTCTGTCGACGACACGACCTAACCAGGGCATCACAAGGGCTGAGGTGGCGTGGAAAACACTTGAACAGTGCCTGGACTACTGGTGGTACTACATGAACACAAGCTGTTAGGGCTTTCAAGATCAAGGTGGCCCCGAGCGGTTCCCACGTACCTCCTGGTTAGACTGGCACTGAGCCCCTACCGGGTGGCTTCAGCATCTGTCCTATGGATGGGAGAGTGGCTCCCTAAGACGCCTGGCTTATCTCGGGTAGAGGTGGTGACCCAGGCATGCCTGCTGATGGTGTGCAGGCAAGTGAGGAGGTTGGCGCGGTCACCCAAGACCAGAGGGGCAAAGGTGCAGAAGCCCACTGGTCCCTCCCTGGGCCCATGGCTGGTCTCTGGTGGAAACTGATGGGACTCACCTAACTGGGGCACCTGGTCCGCAGCCCCAGCACTGGCCCACTCCCAGGAGCACGGGAACGCAGAAGAAATCACTGGTTTATTGCTCTGGGTTAAACCAGTGGATACAAGACCGGAGGAGGGGGAGGCAGGAAGTTGAACATTTCCTTTCCTTCTGCAGCCCCTGGCACCCCGGGAAGCTGACCAGTCCACTCCAGGTCCGCTGATCACCTGCTCATGGGCTGGACCCCAAATGAAACTTGAGGTACATGTGACCCAAGGCTCCGGGGAACCCAGCTCCTCCTTGCGGTGCCACCTGTTGGGTCCCCTGCAGAGGGCTGAGCATGGAGGCTGTGTCGACGGCCTCCAATGGGCTGATGTCCTTAGGAAGGCGTCTTGGTGGAGGAGGAAGAGGCTGCCTCCTTCTTGGCAGAGGCCTTCACCAGTGCCAGCCTCTTGGGCAGGCTGCTGCAGGCTTTCATTACCACATCGTGTTCAATCTTCTTCCGGATCCCGACCTCCAGGTCCTGTGAGGGGCAACCACAGGGCACTGAGACTGGGACCTGAGGTGGACGGAGGGGAGCGCCTAACGCGCCATGCTCTCTCTGCTGAGTGCACAGGGGGCTGATGAGCAACTCCCCCCGAAACAGTGTCTGAGGGTCTGGGGTTTAAGTCCTGCTTCTGCCCTGCACTCTTTGGGGGCGTTACACAGAAAAAATCCTGTTCTTGTCTCTGGACCTCAGCTTCTAAACCTCCGCTCAGCCCCATTTTACAGATGGAGAAACAGGTTCCTGTAGTGAGGAGGCATTTGCCCAGGCCTCCCCAAGCAAGTGAGGGAAGGGAGACTGGAGCATGCCCAGAGCCTTCGGTCTCAGCTTCCAGGCAGCAGTCCCTGCCTGCCCATGTCATCTCTGCCTGGCAGATGGCGGACTGGGGCTCTGAGACACAAAGATGTGAACAAGCAAAGGCACAGGGGTTTGGGTCCAAAAGTGGTAGTTTAATCATATTTCCCAAACCTCCCTGTCCAGCCTATGAGTTCCCACAACTATGACCACCATGACGGTCACATAACTGGGTGCAGGAAACACAACAGAAAACAAACAAAACAGAAAAATCTCTGCCCTCTGGAAACTGGCACTCAGCGTGTATGAGACGACATACATGCCCATGATTTGCTAGGTTAAAGTGAAGGTAAGCGCTGCTAGCCAAGAAAGAACACAGGATAACGAGTGAGGGGTGCGTGTTACTGGGGACAGCTGCTCAGAAGCATTGCCTGCAGTCAGACTAGACTGAGAAAGGGAGCTGTGTGGATTTCTGGAAGAATCTGGGCAGAGGAAACAGCTGGTACCAAAGTGCTGAGGTGGGAATAAGAACTCTGTTAAGGGACCAGGGAGCAAGGGGAAGAGCGGGAGGAGGGCAGGGAGGTGACAAGGGCAGATCACGCAGGGCCTTGCGGGCCACGGAGAAGATCTGGGCTTTTCTTGAGGTGGGAAACATTGAAGGCTCTGAGAAGAGGACCAGGGGGCACCTGAGTGGCTCAGCTGGTTGAGAAGAGGACCAGACCTGGGGGCTCACTGGCGCCCTCTGGCCGCTGTGGGAGGAGGCAGGGGCTCAGGAAGGATGTCCCCACATTGGTCCAGGTGGTAGTGGATGGGGTGGGACAAGGTAGGCGGTAAATGGGTGGATTCTAGACTAATACCAAACACAGAAAGGATGAGATGATACACAGAGGTCAGAGAAGGAGAGAATCTTGGATGATCTCGAAGGACAGAATCTTCCTGAATCAAGACTGTGGCAGGGTCATGTCGGGGAAGGAGAGGGATCAGGAGCTTCGTTTTGAAGATGTTCAGCCCGCCTCTCGCAGCCAAATGGAGGTAAGCAGATTTCTGCGTACCCAGGTCTCAGAAAACCAAGGCTCTGGGAGAAACTTTAAGAATTTGCTCAAGATTACATATTAGGTAGGGTGGAGTACAATTTGAACTCAAATCTGACTCCAGTAAAACCAGTTTCAAATCTCCTTAAACTTCTTTATAAAGTCAACCCTACCCACCTATGTAAAGTAGCTGCATTTAAACACAACCACAAAAATGACAACCAACGCAAGTAACGTTCATTTGTGTCCTGTGCTGTTCTTGGCGCTTTACAAGTGCCCCATGGCATTAAATCCTTACCACTGTGGGAGAAAGGTGTTATTACTATGACCATTTTACAGGTTAAGAGACTCAGGGTGAAGAAATACTAGCTGTTGGGGCGCCTGGGTGGCTCAGTCATGGGGCGTCTGCCTTCTGCTCGGGTCATGATCCCGGGGTCCTGGGATCCAGCCCCACATCCGGCTCCCTGCTCAGCGGGAGGCCTGCATCTCCCTCCCTCCCCCTGCTTGTGTTCTTCCCTCTTTCGCTGTCAAATAAATAAATAAAATCTTAAAAACAAAAGCAAAAACAAATACTAGCTGTTGATAGGGCTTCCACCGCACGCAGCACTGCCTTTCTGCAAAGATGCGGTTTCGACTTTGCCACGCCACCTCCCGTCCGGACTTCTTTTAAACAACGATAAGAGCGACAGCTGCTAACGTGCGTTTAGACTTTCTGCGGGCCTTGCTCCTCTGAGGCCCGCTGAATGTGGTATGTGATGTACCCATGACACAGGGGTCAAAACTGAGACTCGGAGACCTGAGTTCTCCAGGCTCCTCCACCGGGTGCAGGTACCCGCCTCCAGGATCCTTCCCTGGCCGCTCGCGCACCCCCACTCACCTTCTTGAGCTTTTGCTGCTGCACGATGCGCGCCTTCTTCGGGGCGATTACACGACCTAAGAAGAGACGCAGTTGCGTAAGGCTGGGGAGCCCTAGGCCCTCCTCGCCCCCCAGACCCCTGACAGCTCCTCACCACCCTTCCTCGGGCCCCGGTTGCGCTCGGAGGCCGCTGCAGCTGCTTTGCTCTTCGCCGGCTTCCGTGCTTGGAACTTGCGCTGTCCCTGCGCCATGATTCAGGATGCGCCGGAAAAGGCGGGGCTGTACGCAATCGCACCCGGAATGCGCAGGGCACGATGGGATACAGTGGGGACGCGGGGCGCAAAGGCTCACGGGACACAACGTGGCAAAGCATTACTGGGGTTAAGCACCCATAGCAGCCGATAACACAAACCTTCGCAAAAACTTCCAAGTCAAGGTTATAATATTAAGATAACATTTACGAAGAGCTCGTTTGTTTTGTAAAGTGTAGTTTTATGCCCTTCGTACACAAAATTTAGGACTAGGGTGAGGCGACTGAGGCAGTCACTGGTGCATACTTTAAGGGTGCCTGAAATTCAATAATTGATATAGTTTTCTCAGTATTTAAAAATAAAATTTTAGGGGACGTCTGGGTGGCTCAGTCAGTTAAGCCGCTGCCTTCAACTTAGGTCATGATCCCAGGGTCCTGGAATCGAGTCTCGTATCCAGCTCCTTGCTTGGAGGGGAGCCTCCGTCTCTCTGCCTCTGCCTGCTTGTGCGCTCTTTCTCTCACAAATAAATAAATAAAATAAAATCTAAAAATAAAATAAAATAAAATAAAATTTTAGGAGCGCCAGGGTCGCTCAGGTCACGATCAGGATGGCGTCCTCTACTTAGCCGGGAATCTGCTTCTCCCTCTCCCACTCTGCCTGTGCTCCCTCTGTGTATCTCTGTCAAATAAATTTTTAAAAATCTTTAAAAAAATAAAATCTGTGGGGCTACCCGGGGGGCTCAGTGGGCCGAAGCCTCTGCCTTCGGCTCAGGTCATGATCTCAGGGTTCTGGGATGGAGCCCCGCATCAGGCTCTCCGCTCAGCAATGAGCCTGCTTCCCCTCTCTCTCTGCCTACTTGTGATCTCTTGTTTGTCAAATAAATAAATAAAATCTTTTAAAAAAAATAGATAAAAATTAAAAAATTTAAAAAAATCTTTAAGGGGCACCTGGGTGGCTCAGTGGGTTAAAGCCTCTGCCTTCGGCTCAGGTCATGATCCCAGTGTCCTGGGATCGAACCCCACATTGGGCTCTCTGCTCAGCAGGGAGCCTGCTTCCTCCTCTCTCTCTGCCTGCCTCTCAGCCTACTTATCTCAGCCTATCTATCTCTGCCTGTCAAATAAATAAACAAAATCTTAAAATAAAATAAAATAAAAATAAAAAAGCCTTTAAGAAAAATACAATTTTAGGGATGCCTGGCTGCCTCAGTGGAGCACATGACTCTTGATCTTGGGGTTGTCAGTTTGAGTCACAATTTTGGGTGGAGATTACTTAAAAAAAAAAAAAAATTAGTATTAAAGAAATAGAATCAGAGGTACCTGAGTGGCAAGTTGGTTAAGCATACAACTCTTTTTTTTTTTTTTTTTTTTAAAGATTTTATTTATTTATTTGACAGAGAGAAATTACAAGTACACTGAGAGGCAGGCAGAGAGAGAGAGAAGGAAGCAGGCTCCCTGCTGAGCAGAGAGCCCGATGCGGGACTCGATCCCAGGACCCTGAGATCATGACCTGAGCCGAAGGCAGCGGCTTAACCCACTGAGCCACCCAGGCGCCCCATTGGGCATACAACTCTTGATATCAGCTCAGGTCATGATCTCAGGGTCTGAGGTCTAGACCCCCATGCTGACCACGGATTCTGCTTCTCTCCCTCTCTCTGTCCCCACCCCCACTTGTGCTTTCACTCTTCTTCTCTAGAAAAAATAAAATAAAAAATATTTCACGAAGCTATTATCTTGCTTACTGGGCTTTTTAGTGTCCCCTCTAAAATTCCGTACCCCAAGCACTGCCCTAGTTCTGGCCCTGGAGCAACCTAAGAGGGCAGTGCAGTACTGTCCCCATTTTATAAATGAGAATACCAAGGTGTGCGAGAGGTGAAGGGACCTGGCCATGATCACACTGTAGAGAAAGCGGCTGAGGCAGGTTTTGAAGTTGAGGCAGGCTGGATCCAGTTACAGTGCTCTTAAGAGTCATGCAAAGGCCCTGTGTGCTCTCCCTGCTCTAGGAAGAAGGGTGGTTGTGGGAAGAAGGTCAGTTTAGGGGCAAGCCATTCAATAAGTTTATTATAAAACCTAAGGGAATGGGGGCAGGATATGGAGAGTGAGGTTGATTGCTTCTGGGGTCCATCTAGGGTCCCTACCCTCAGGAGACGGTGGTACTTAGGGCTGCCCGGAGCTCCTTGGGAGCGAAGACCCCCAGCTCTGTGATGATGCCACCGGTGATGAGCTCATGGGGGGTGACATCGAAGGCAGGATTCCAAACCCCAATGCCTGCAGGAGAACGGGGAGGCAAGAAGGCAGGTATGTGGCTGTGTGAGAAGTTCTCAAGCTCTTGTCACCTGTCTCCTCCATGGTGGTTCATGAGTTGGGGAATCCTTGAGAATCTGGGATGGCTCATTCTCTAACTGCATGAAGGCATTACATGGGGCTTTAGTCCCTACTATCCAGTTCAGACCCTGCTCCCCACCATTCCTGGGCCGTCACTGTCCAAGAAGGCTTGGAACACTTAGAGACATCTATCCCACTTTTGCCTGCTCCAACGATCTTTGTAAGAAGCTCTAAGAACCCACCTCAGAGCCTTTGCACAGGCAGTCCCCTTTGCCTCCAGTAGGGACGTGACTCACGGTTTCATTTCCTTTAGGTCTTTGCTTAAATGTCCCCTTCCCAGAGAGGACTTCTCCAATCACTGTCTAAATCTCCCCTCATGGACACTTCCCATGCCCATCCTCACCTTGTTCATTTCTCCTGCGCTCATAATCCACTTCTAACATACACAGCGGTTTTGTTATTTATCTTGTTTGTTTAACCCTAACCCCCACCCTCACTGGATTGTCAGCTCTGCGAGTGCAGAGGCATTTCCATCTTTTTCACTCCCGTATCCCCAGCGCCCTAGCACACCTCGGCCATGTACTCAAAAATATTTGCTGAGTGAGTACCAACCTTCTACACAACAGGCTGCAAAATGGTGGCCTGTTTTCTCTACTCACAGTGATTTTGGCCAGTGCTCATATGCCTCCAGGAAAGCAAGGGCACCAAAAACAAAATGAAGGAAAAAAATTTATAGAATTAATATATCTGTTTTTAAAACACTGTTAAGAAATTGGGAGCACAAAACAACAGGATGTTAGGACTTCCCTCCACTTAGTTGTGTACTGTGATTTTTGCTGTTGCTCCATACATACTTGGGAGTCGGGTGGCAGCTCCACAGTATTTTCAGCACTTGAGGATCTTAACTGGTCCTTTTTATAAAAGTATTTTCCGTCATAATTGTTACTATCTAATGAGTGCTAAGCAAGGGTCAGGCACTGTCCTCCACGTCACGTGGATGAACTCACTGACAGCCCCGGGCTTTGTGAGCTGGGTGGTGGTAAGAGCTCATCTTACAGGGGCGCCTGGGTGGCTCAGTGGGTTAAAGCCTCTGCCTTCGGCTCAGGTCATGATCCCAGGGTCCTGGGATGGAGCCACGCATCGGGCTCTCTGCTCAGTGGGGAGCTTGCTTCCACCTCTCTCTCTCTCCCTGCCTCTCAGCCTACTTGTGATTTTTGTCTGTCAAATAAATAAATAAACTCTCAAAAAAAAAAAAAAAAAAAGAAAAAGAGCTCATTTTACAGATGTGAACACTGAGGCCCTGGGGGATGACAGAAGTCAGGCATCTTGCGCATGGCAGGCGGGTGGCACGGGGAAGCTGAGAACATCAGTGTCTCTCCATAGGCACTAGGTGAGACAATATTCTTACTTCTTCACGGGAGGAAGCCCAGATGAACAACTTGCCCTCAGTCTCCTAACTCACTAGTTTTACACTCTGACCTTGAGTCTGACCTTCAAGATGTTTCTGTTCTAAGAAATGGCTGGAAGGAGAGCTTTAGGCCCCAGAAGGCTGATTCTACCCTAGATCCACCAGACCCCGGGAAGGGGCCACAGTGCCTAAGGGGAGGTGTCCAGGTGCTGTGTGACCCCCTATAAAGGGAGAGCTTACCAGGGGCTGCAATCCTGACCCCGTTGACATCAGTCAGCTCCTGCCCCGGGCGCTCCTCAATGACGATTTCCCTGCCCGACTCCAGATGGAGGTCGCACGAGGAGCTGGGGGCAGCCACATAGAAGGGGATGCCGTGGTGCTTGGCAGCGATGGCCAGCTGGTAGGTGCCCACCTTGTTGGCTGTGTCACCATTGCCAACCACCCGGTCGGCTCCCACGACGACAGCTAGGGAGCAAGATGCTGGGGGTCATAACCTGGCCTGGGACACTTGGAGCCCTGCCCACTGGTGCCGTGCCTACTGACCTGACACGCCCCGGTGGGCCATGGCAGCTGCTGCCATGCTGTCGGCAATGAGGGTGGCGGGGATCTGCTCGTACACCAGCTCGAAGGCAGTCAGCCGGGCTCCCTGGTTGTAGGGCCGGGTCTCTGTGCAGAAGGCATGATCCAGACGGCCCAGGGTATGCAGTGAGCGGATCACACCTGTGGGGCCCGGCCCACCAGGACATCAGGATGAGACGGAGGGCGACACACGAGAAGCACAGCACAGGGGCACCTGGGATCAGGTTGGGATCTCAGGGTCGTGGAATCGAGCCCTGTGTTAATTCTCTCTCGCTCTGCCTCCCTGCTGTCTCTCTCTCAGAATAAATAAATAAAACATCAGCACGGTTCGCCAAAGGCTCACCAGGCACAGTCCCATCCCCAGGCGCCTGCAGTAGCTGTTCCCTCTGCCAAGTATGTGGGTGCTCAGAGAACATCTTGGTGAGGCCTTCCCTGATACCTCGCTCTCCCACAGCAAACCCCACACCTCTGACCCCTTCCTGGCTCTTTCTCTTTAGTACTTATCACCTGTGAACACAGTACACACAGTTATTGACTGGTTGTGTTTGTTCCTCCTACTTTCCTATTCCTCGGGGCAGAGATTTTGTCTACTGTGTCCACTGGTGGGTCCCCGGTGCCCAGAACTGTGCCTGGCACACAGTAGGTGCTTACTAAGTGCTGAATGAATGGAGGAATTCCTGCATGTCTGCAGGAATGGTGGGGCACCCTGGTTCTTCATTGACGTTTGTTGAGTGAATAAATCAGTGTCTTGCCATCAAGGCCTCAGTCCCCAGGCACAAAGGCAGGGCTAGCCCAATCTTTCTTTTGGGGGACCCCTCCCTTCTCAGCCCTTGCATCCTCCCATTCTCTAGGCACACGGCTTGGGCTGGACTGATTGATCCTAGAAAGGCAAATGACCCCATCAAAGCTCCTGAGATATGAGGAGCCTTTTCTGCACTGTCAGCATAAAGAGCCTTGACTTTTCATGATCTGAATCCCAGCAACCTTCCTGCTGACCTGTGGAGCATAAGAATGATGCCGCCCTGGAGGGCAGAATTTAGGAACAGGGACAGATGGATCCTGATGCCACTCTTTGATCCCTGGACCCAGCCATACCTAAAGCTAAGGCCCTAAGCACCTGTGTACAAGAGTAAATTCACATCATTTTGCTGGGTAAAGTGGTTAGGGTTTCTTTCTCTAGCATCCAAAAAGGGCCCATCCCCACTCCCACGGATGCCCACTCACCCAGAGCTGTGCCATAGCCAGCAGTGGCCAGTGCGCCAGTGTTACAGTGGGTCAGCACGGTCACCTTGCCACCCCCAGGAGCTGCCCGCTCCAGGAGATGGTGGGCTCCTAGGTCCCCGATGCTCCGATTGTCCTTGAGGTCTTTCTCCAGCATGTCCTCAGCACAGCGGATCACTCTGGGGCCGACAAGGGGCTCTCAGCACCAGCCACCAGGCCTTGGGGCCCAGGTAAATCCCTCCTCCTGGCCAATGCTACTGTGCAGGAGCCCTCTGGCTTAAAGCCTCTCCAGGCTATGTCCAGGCTATGGGGCCTACACTCTTCTGCCCTTGTCGCCTGTCACACCATTTGCCCACCACACAACACATTTATCTCATGTGTGGGGCAGCACAGCAATGAACAGGATAAAAATCTCTGCCCCCCTGTGGAGCTCACAGTAGGGTGGGGAAGTCAGGCGGTGAACAGTTAATAAAGTGAAGGAGAATCAGGGGACAGAGCAGGGGTGGTGAGCTGGGTTACATGAGGGCTTGGGGAAGACAGAAATCAGAAACCTGATGGAGTTGGCTCTGTGCATTGCCAGCCTGCAGAGACAGCACGTGCAAAGGCCCTGAGACAGGAGTAAGCTTGGTGGGGTCAAGGAACACGAAGATAATCACTTAGCTCGAGCAGAGCAGAGTGGAAAAACAAAAGGGCAGGGAAGAGATCAGAACTGGAAACAAAATTCCTCAAAAGCAGAAACCAGAAGAATGAAACGGCTCTGAAAAGGACCTTTAAGGCAGAAGGGGCTGGGCGTGTTCTGGTGAGGCAGAGTCAAGGGATTGAAAGCAAAGATCTTGGGTCCCAGCCACCTGGGGTGGACTCTTGGTCCTGCTTGTGTGGCCCTGGACTGATGTGCCATGCCTCAGTTTCCCTAGTGTAAAACGGGTCGGTCTCGAAGAAATGAGTTAATAGCCTCTACGCAGAGCAGCGCCTGCCACAGGGTCCCCCTACCTCTCCCGGACCGCCTCCTCCGTGGCGCCCTCACGTTCAGCCTCCAGGGCTGCGGTCTCGACCAGGTGGCGGGCAGCGCGGGCCATGTTGACGGCGGTGGGCCGGGCGGTGACCAGGAAGCTCAGCGCGTCGCGCACGAAAGCCACCAGCGCGGCGAGTCCCGGTCCCCCCGCGCCCGCCTGCAGCTCCACGGCGAGGCTGAGGCAGCCCACGAGCGCGATGGCCGGGGCACCCCGCACCTGGAGGGGGGATCCTGGCGTCAAGCGGGGTCGCCACCTCCCACCCCGGCCCCGCAGCTCCGCCGTACGGCCCCACCTTCATGGCGCGGATGGCCTCCCAGGCCTGGCGCACGGACCCCACTGCCTCGTAGCGGCTGTGCTGGGGCAGGAGCAGCTGGTCGAGGATCTCCAGGGAGCCCCGAGAGTAGCGAATCGCCTCCAGGGACATGGTATCGCCTCCTCGCACACGGCCGCTCAAGAATCAGTGAAGGGGACCCGCGCACGCGAGACGAGCCTAGAAGAAGAGGGGGCGGGGCCGACGCACCGCCCCCTAGGAGGCGCATGCGCACAGCAAATCTACGGGACCCTCCGTCCACGTGACTAACCCTTCCTTACTTTCCCTGTGGACTCCGGGTAGTTAGTCGCGTCCTGAAAAGCACGGATGGCAGCTTTTATGGGGCAACTCCTGGATTTTGGGCCCTGTGTTCAGCCAGCCAGAATCATAGCATGATCCCCCAAGTCACCCTTAGGCGCCTGACTTTGGCCAGAGCGAGTGCTGAAGGTGGTCTCAAGTAGAGAAAGGCCCGAATTGGGGGATTCCAAGGACCAAGGGGTCTTACTGTTGCCCTGAAACCTCCCAACCCAGCTGGGAGCAAAGGCTGGTGGGCTGGGGACAGCCACTGGGGCCACCATCTCCCCTGAGGGACAAGGCCAATAAGAATCTGGCCAGAACCTCAGCCCTGAGAGGGCAGCGTGTCTGGTATCCCACTGTATCCCCAGGGCCTAGGTTAGTGGCCAGCACACTGTAAATAGCCCATCAATTTTTGTTAAATGATCTTCATTTTCCACAGTTTGGGAGAAGGTGGCAGGCTGGCACGGCTGGCCTGCTGTTTCTGAGCCATTTTCTGCTCGCTTTACCAGATACCTTCAAAAGATGCATTATGGGGCACCCAGGTGGCTCAGTTGATTAAGCAACTGAGGTCATGATCCCGGAGTCTTGGGATCGAGTCCCACATCAGGCTCTCAGCTCCATGGGGAGTCTGCTTTTCCCCCTGACCTTCCATCATGCGCTCTCTCAATTTCTCTCTCAAATAAACAAATAAAATCTTAAAAAAGAAAAAAAAAAAAAAACAACGCATCATGGTAGGGAAGTGGGGAAGGTCTTTCAGGACCTTCCAAGGCATCCCCACAGGCTGGGGATAACAGAAACTCCACATCTGCATACTCCAGGACCAGCTGCTTCAGGCTCCGCCCATGTTCCCAGTCCTGGCCTTCCTGTGTGGTTCCCACAGCCTGGTTCCCTTTCCACCCTTCACACAGCCTGTGCTGCCTCCTCTGGGAAGTCTGCCCTGACTGCAGAGCCACCACCTTGAGTCATGCCAGGTGGGGGTCATGGCTGAGGCCACAGTTGTGGTGGCAGCATCACACTGGCTGGTGACAGTCCCCGAAGCTCAGTTGGCTGGGGGTCGTGGACAGCCCCTGGGCCTGGCTAGGAACCTGAGGCAAGGACAAAGAAGCAGGTCTTTAATGTTGGGATGACGTCCCACAAGGCACAAACACCCTCTCCAGGACCAAATAAATTAACTCCACCGCTGCAGGAAAGCGAGGTCTGGGAAGGGGCAGTATCGGAGCGATCCGGGGGCTGGTGGACAAGCAGGGCTGCAGTCCCACGGGCCTCCTGGGCGAGTCGTAGCCTCTGGAGCGGGTCTGGTCCCCAGAACCGCTCACTCACTCTCTGAATCGGAGTAATCAGCCACAAGAGAGGAGCTGAGGGTGCACAGGTGTGGCGTGTCCTCCTGAGAGGAGCCTGGTGGGAACTGGGGCCTGTCCTGACATTTCCCCTCCTGCTCCCGAGGCCCCCTGCTCTTGGAGGTCTCAGCCGTCTCTAGAGAGCAGTCTCGGGGGGATGTGGGCCCATCCTGGGTGTTCCTCTCTGGCACCCATGGCTCCCCAGACTTGGGGGTCTCCGTTGTGTGGTGGGGGCTCTCTGAGACCTCCCGGGACCGCCGCCGCACGATGCCCAGGTTCCCTACAGTGATGGGGGAGCAGGCCGGTGCTGATCTGCGGTTCTGGGCCAGCTTCTTCAGGACACTGCCGGCTTTGCTGCTGCTGGTGGTGGGTCCTGGGGCGGAGGGGAACCAGGAGCGGCTGATGATCTCTGTCCGTTTGAGTTTCTGCTTGTCCTCGTAGGCTGGGGGTTGGGAGGGAAGAGAGGGAAGGAGGTCCAAAGCTGCCCTCTGCCCTGGCCTGCCACGGCCCACTCGTGGCTGAGGACCCCCATCTCTGCCCGCCCAGTCCCCCAGGCCCGCTGGCTCCCCACGCACAGTCCAGGGTGTGGAACTTAAGCAGGGCGGCCAGCCTGCGGTCGTCCTCTGTCTCGGGCACCAGTGGAATGGCCAGGCTCGCCTTAGCCTGCAGCGCCTGGTCCCTCTCTTCCTCCTCCTGCATGGCTTTTTTCTTTTCCTGTGGGTGGGGGACAGGGTGCGGGAAAGGTGTCAAAGACCTGCCTCTTCCTTGCCCGCTGACGTGGGCTGTGTTCCTCTACTCAGCTTCCTCTGCTTCAAGCTCATTTGAGGAAAGGGCCTCCAACAGGGCCCGGGACACAGAAGTCATCCAACAAGTGCGAGCTGTGAGCGTCATTAACACACGTACTGTTCAGTCCTCTGCTCATTCATTCCATGAAAATTTACAGAATGGCCAGCTTGTACCAGCTCTTGTTCTAGGCACTCTCTAGTGAGTGCAGCAGTGAGCAGACACAAACCCTTGCCCTCGGGGGGCTGACATTCTAGTGGGAGACAGACACAAGGTGGCGAGGATAAAAAGAACACTGGGAAGGGGGCAGGGAGCGAGGGGTTCAACTGTAAATGTGGTGCAGGAGGAGGGAAGGGTCTGGCAAGGTCTCCCCGAGAAGGTCACATTTGAGAAAAAAACATGTGAATGAAGGAGTCATATGCATATCTGGGGGAAAAGTGTTCCAAGGTAGGGGGAACAGCCTGTGCCAAGGCCCAGAAGCAGAAGTGTGCTCGGAGGAACAGTGAGGAGGCCAGTGTGGTCGGAACAGAGTGAGTGAGGGAAGGTGGGAAAGTGGGGAGGGGAATGAGATCGTTCAGGCTGCGGGCGATGGGGACGGCTTTGGCTTCTATTTTAAGTGGGAGCCTTGGAGAGTTCGAAGCAGAGAGAGGAGGATTCACAGGTGCCTCCTGGTGGCCATGTGGGGAACAAATACTGCGTGTGTGTTGGTGGGGTTGGGGGGGTGGTTAGGAGCCTAGAGACCAGGGCAGAGAGTCTGTGCTGGTCCATGCTGGGGATGATGGGGCTGTGGGAGGAGTCAGACCCTGAAAAATCTGCCAGCAGGAGACAGAGATGAGGGGAAGTCAAGGTCGACTCCAGGTTTCAGGGCCTGAACCCCTGGAAGGACAGCGATGCCTCTATTGCTGTGGGTGGGTGGCTCAGGGACAGATGGGGGCTTGTTGGGGTGTTATGTCTGGGGGTCCTTAGACACCTCATGGGGAGACGCCCCAAAGGCAGGGGACACATAGCTCAGGGCACAGGCCTGGTGGCAAGCACATGTTTTCATTAACAAATAATTAGTAAGAAAACTAGCAGTTTTACTCCTAATAATGACCACAGAATGATAAGGAAAGGAAGCAGGAAGGAACAAGAGCTGGAGGACGGTGACAGCTGGAGCCCCCTGGAGGTTACTGGGGGAGCTCCTGCCTGCCTGGGGGGCACAAGGCAGCCCATAGAGGGAGGGAAGAGGGAAGGTTCTCGCATCCTGCAGGATTCTCCAGTGCCCCGCCGGATGCCCGAGAGGGTGAAAAATCCATTCATGGTACCCTCGGACCCTGGGCCCTGACTCCCTGTGATGGGGCTCCAGCCAGTATCTTTCGTACAACTTCAGAAGTCACTGTGGTCACTGACAGCAGGACCCTGGGGTGTCCTGGAGGCAGGACTGTGTCCCAGTCGTTGGCTCCTGCACCCTCAGTGACTCGCCACACCAGGACAAGGGTCTTGGCCAAGCATTCGTGTACTGAAATATGCACGATTCGATTACATTTCATTGTAGGTGACCTTCCCTTAAAAAAATTTTTTTTTTTAACCACCAGACACTGACGAGAGGACTCTGGCAATTATGCGGGGGTGGGTTGACGATCTACGGACTCTGTGTGGGGATAGCTGAGTGGACCCATGAAATACGTGTTATGAGCTGAGCCGCAGGTGTGCGCCTGGCAAGCCGGGGCTCCTCATGGGTGCCCGGAGGTGGGGATGTGGTCAGATGGGGAAACTGAGGCTCAGAGGGCTAAATGACCCACCTGTAGCTAAGATGTGGTGGGCGAAGGCTGCCCCTGTTTTCTCTCCCTTCCAGTATCAGTGCCCCCCGCCCGCCCCTCAGGGGCCCCCCGCCCCCGCTCACCCGGAATCTCTTCCGGAGCATGCTGTTGAGTGCGAAGTCATCCTTCCAGGCGCTCTGGGCCTCCTGGATGTGGCTCAGGGTGGGGAGGGCTTTCTTGAGTGTGCTCCGGTCTGCCTCGCCGTGCTCCAGGCGGAACATGGCGTCCGTCTCCAGCTTCTGCTTCTTCTCGTGCTCTGCAGCGGCCAGAAGGCAGCAGGCCCTTGAGGCTCCTGCTCAGGCTCCGGGCTGGCCACGGGGCCCGCCCCCTGCGCTCACCTGTCGTCAGCACCTGCTCGTTGTCCGCCATGTCCCAGCGCTCCTCCTTGCGCTGGGCGCCGCTCACAATCACGTAGTCGCAGTTGGCGGGGTCTGTCTGCATCTCGATGTAGTTGACGCAGAGGTGGCATTTCATCCGGAACCTGGGTGGGCAGAGGGCGAAAGTCAGGACACTGCAGTGGCCCCAGGTCACCTGTCACCCCTGCCTGCTTCCTTCTGTCACGTGTCACGTGACAAGTGTTCACTGAGTACCTACCCACCAAGCTCTGCATCTGGGGTGAGAGCCACGGGTCAGACAGACTGACGGGCAGTCTGGC
This sequence comes from Mustela nigripes, assembly GCF_022355385.1. Lineage (NCBI taxonomy): Eukaryota > Metazoa > Chordata > Mammalia > Carnivora > Mustelidae > Mustela > Mustela nigripes. The sequence goes on along the minus strand of NC_081558.1, from coordinate 9,576,974 downwards.
GTCTGCTCACTTGTTCACTCATGTATCCAACACACCTTCCTGAGTTAGGCTGCTCTGTGGCACGCTGAGTGGCAGCTGCTGGGGACACACCAGTGAGGGACACCAGCCTGCTCTTGGAGGGACCGACCTTCCAGCAGAGGCCACATAGGCAGCAAATGCATGAGCCACCAGTGTCTGGTGGTGGGCGCTGCTCTGGAAAAGGCCTGAGAGGCAGTGTTGGGGCAGAAACGCAAGAGGAGGAAGCCTTGGAGGTGACTGGGGAAGAGCGTTCCAGGCTGAAGGCTTCCACATGGGGGCCTCCCTGGGGTGTGTGAGGGACCTCAAGGGGGAGAGTGAGACGAGATGAGGGTAGGGAGGGGATCGGGCAGAGCGCGCAAGGCCCTGTGGGCCATGGGGAGGGCTCAGGCTTTTACTCTGAGGAAGGTGGGAACCATGGAGATTTCTAGGCAGAGGGATATGCCCTGACAGACCGGGACAGTGTCCGGGAGAGGACTGCAGGGAATGGCCATCATGGAAGGGCCACCCTCTGACTCAGATTCCTCTGGAGGCCCCTCGCCCAGCTATGGGACGTGTCCCTCAGAGATGCCCGCCGGGCTGCCTGTACCTGTAGATCGGGGTTGTGTAGTAATTGCCAACCTTCTTCTTTTCGGCATTGTAGCGAACCCCTGGGAGGAGAGGGAGAGAATGAAGGCTCAGCAGCTTTTCCCTGGGGGGGGGGGGCACAAAGGGGTGGAGCTCCTCCAGACACACCTCTGGAGGACCTTAAAATTCAAGGTGGGAAAGAGCCATGTCCAGGCTCTACAACAGGTGCTCAAGTCACAGAGGAGGGTGGGTGTTAGCAGGAGGGCCCGGGTTCAAATCCCGACTCCACCGCATTCTAGCCAGGTAACCTTAGGCCGGCTACTTTGGCCCTCTGGGCCTCAGTTTCCCCATCTGTACAACAAGGAAGACTATAACGCCTAAGGCGCAGTGCTGTTATGAGAACCCCAGGAGCTAACAGTACACACGGATCACTTAGCGCAGGGCCTGGGACGTGACAAGTGCTCAAGAAGTGTTGGCTTTTATTATTAATGTCTGTGTTTTTTTTTTTTCCCACTAATTAGATGACATATACTCCTGATCTGTTTAATCTTGCTCATGCAGTGAAAACAGCTTCAACTACAAAAACAGAGCTTGGGCTGGTGGGTGGTGTGGCCTGAGTTCTCCCTTCCTGGCGGCGGCTTTGGTTCATGGCCCTGAGGGTGACCTGCCTCTAGCATCAGGCTACATCCTGTTTCTGTTCCCTGGGCACTGGTGGCCTTCACTGCAGATGGCCCTGGGCTGGGTCTGATCAGGGGGACCTACTGGCAAGGGAGGGGGGTGTCACTCCTCCTCCTCAGCAGTGGGGTGGCCCAGTCCCTCCTTTTGCTCTTCCATGGCCCCTGTGAGAGGAGGTGGACCCTCGTGCCAAGAGCCACGACCACACTTGCTTACAAAGCAAGCTGCTGACCTGGGCCGGGCACTGCGTGAGGAGCTGAGGGTCCCTGAGTCACAGAGCTGGGAACGGAAGCCAGGCGGGTCAAGTCACCGCCCCATGGTCTCAGAGCCGCCCCTGGGACCACGGAGCCGTGCCTGTCTGCCCATCCACCTGTGGCATGGACGGGGTCCAGACCTTAAAGGTAAGAGCTAGGGCAGCGGCAGTTTCAGTTCACGAGCCCTCACGTGCGCTGTGTGCTATCTACTTTGTAAGCCACATACATGGGGCGCCCATACCACCTGAATTTATGGCTGGGTAAACTGAGGCCCACAGAGACTGAGTCACCTGCGGAGGGTCCCCCAGCTAGGAAGTGGCAGAGCCGGGCCTCCTCACTGCTCTGCAGCGAGGTGCCCACAACCCGCTGGTCAATGGGATGCCTCTCTCCTCTCGTATTCCTGATTGGGGCCCCCAGTGTGGACGGGCCAGGCAGGGAAGGGGCTCGCCGCCTGCAGGGTAGGACGGTTGGGGGTGGGGTGAGGAGTGGGAGCAGGCGAAGCTCACCCATGCCGATGTGGTTCTTGCAGCCGTCACACCAGATGTTATAGGGCATCTCAAACCTATGTGAGTAGAAAACGGCTCATCAGCGCCTGTCCGCTTGGGTCCTGCCTGAGTGTGCGTGCCCGTGCCTCCCGCCACAGCCGCGAGGCAGAGGGCACATGCACGAGGAGGACAGAGAGCGGAGGGCATCCCTCAAGGCAGGCCGGTTCCATCATTCTTCTCTCCCGCTGGCTCAGCCCGTCTGGGTGAGGACCCGCCGCTGCGGCCCTATCTTCACACCTTGCCCCATGAGTGAACGCAACTGGAGGGGGGCAGTGGCCCAACCAGAGTTGAGCGGAGTCGCTGTATGGTCCCTGGATTTTTCTGTGGTTCTGTCTGCGACACACGATCTGGCCGTCCATGTGCAGGAGTGACAGACCTCGTGTTTCAAAATACCACGAAGTGATGAATGACGAGGCGGAGTCAAGAAGCCCGAGGCGGCCGAGTGGGGCGCCACCTCCAGAGGGCTGGAGGTGTGGGGAGGGGTGTTTCGAGGTGACCTTCATCTTGGTGCCTCCCAAGGCCATGATGGCACTTGGATCTTGATTCTTTTTCCATTGACATTCCTGCCTCTCACGACTGTTGCTGGATCCTCTGCTCAGGCCCAAGGTGTACCACAGAGACTGAGGTCAGTGTCCATGACGCAGAGAAGGAAGGACTCATCCTTGTAAGGCAACACAGGCTGGCTTCTGTCTCCTGTCGCCGCTGACCCACCGGGACGTGGGCCACAGACCAAAGAGCCCTGAGAGAAGGGCCACTGTCCTGGCTCGATGCGGCCATGGCTGGGATTATTTATCCTCTGCCTACCCGTACCCTTTGTGATGTGACTCTATGCTTCCTGTCAAGAGATGAGATGAACGGTCCCCACCCCCACAACATGACTGGCTTTGGGCAATCGATGAGACAGAAGGGACAGTATGCCCAGTCTGGGGCTTGGCCTCAAGAGTCCTTGTATACCTGTGCTCGCTCCCTTCTGGAACCTGGGCGCTGTCATGTGACCCAGCCCAGGCCAGCCGACTGGAGGAGGAGACACATGTGGGGCAGAGCCAAATCGTGCTGGCCTGGCCAGTCTGCAGGCAGGTCGCCCCCGAACAGGTGAAAGAGCCCAGCCCGAGTCAGCCAAGGCCAGGGAAGGCCAGCAGAGGCAGCCAGCTGAGCTGCAGAACCGCGAGCAACATATGATACATGCTTATCATTTGATGATGTGGCAACAGTGGACCGACAGGCCGACTTCCTGCTTCCGGGAATTGAGACCCCGTGACATGGGGCAAAATCAAGGGCGCCAAATTCTCCTAGAGCCTGATGCCGGGTGGTGCAAAGTGCAGGGGTCCCCAGGTGGGGCCGGGGCCTTACCTGATGATGAGGATGCCTTGTGACAGCTTCCGAGCCCGCTCCCGGAGCGGGTGGCTGTTGTGGTACCGGTTGAGGGAGCCATGCTGCGCAGAGAGGACAAGGGGGCGGGTTAGCACAGCCACGCGGGCTCTCCCAGGCCGAGAGAGGCCGCCTGCTCATGTCCTGCGGCCGGTGCTAAGGGCAAACTGTGGGGGCACTGACGGCTGGGGGAAGCAAGCCGGGCTGGATCAGGAATACAGGAGACGGAATCTTTGCTCTCCGGTTTAGGAGATGAAAGACCTGCGTAACCCTGGGGAGTGACGTTGCCTTTTGCCTGCCAACCTCTGTTTCCCCCAACTGTCGACCGGGGTGGTGACTGTCCTGGCCTCTGGTGCTGCAGGGACAATGAGGCGAGGGGACAGCGCGGGTTAGCGCTTACTGGCCACTCCACGTGCCTCATCTTGGTTTTTTTGTATATTTTTAAAAAGGTCACTTAAAATTTTATTTTTAAGTCATCTCTATGCCCAACATGGGGCTCAAACTCACAACTCCGGGATCAAGAGTCACAGCTCTACCAACCGAGCCCGGGATCCTGTGATGTTGGGCTATTTTTCTATTTCCTCCTTTCGACATATGGGGAAACTGGCCCAGTGAGGCCAGTTACTGCCCCGGATCACGTAGTTGGGACAATTCGTTCCCAGGCCCTTCCAGAGCGCCTACAATGTGGGCCCACAGCTGTGAACGAGACAAGACGGATGAACATCTCTGCCCTCAGGCAGACGTTCTAGAAGGGGGACACGGACAATATCCAAATGAAGGGATAGCGCATCAAGGAGCTATAAGGGCACAAAGAGAAATCAAGTACTAGGCGATGCACAGAAAAGGAGATGGTGGTCAGGGAGGCCCTCTGTGGGGAGAGATCTGAAGGAAGGGAGGGAGCCTGTGGACAGAAGAGATTCCAAGCAGAGGGAACCACGAGGGAGCCAGAGGAGCTGGGGCCGGGAGAGCAAGGGGCCCTGACAAAGAGCATCAGACCTCCCGACACAGCAAGCTGGTAAAAGGTTACTGATGTCACAGCCACATTTACCACTGGGAACGAAGGCTGCCCTGAGCCCCAGGTGACACATGCACAGCAGCGAGCCCTCAGAGGCCACCCACACTCTGCAGCCGTGGCTCTGACTCCAGGAGTGGATGATGTGCCACGGGCCCCCTGCTCTACGCAGTCTCTTTGCGCGTGTGGACAAGGGGAAGGGGACCCGCCCTTACCTTTTCAGGATTGAAATCCGGAGGGTAATACTTGTTTACGCCTTTCCTTTCACCCTGGGAAGCAGAAGAGAGACGGGACTCAGAGAGGGTGATCTGGAGGAGACCTTGTCGCGCAGCCTCAAGAGGCAGGGCCCGGATGAGGGAGACCGAGGGACATCCTAGAGAAGCCCTAGGCTCTGAGGGTCTCCACAGAGACTGTGACTTGGGGACTAGCGAACCACCGCTGTCACCGTGGAAAATTCCACCAGAATCAAACTCTCCTAAAGCAAGGGTGCTCAGTGTTTTGGGGACCATGACTGACAGCCAGACGCATTTAACACTGCCACTGTGCACACGCACATAACCCAGTGAAGCCCAAGGCAGGTTTTGTGAAAGAACACTTATCCCCACTGTGAGGGTCTTGCTTTTTCAATGCTGGCAGCCGCCCCATAAACTGACCTCGTCACCCACCAAAGGAGTGGGTCTCAAACTGGGCTGCACATTCTATCCCCCTGAGGAGTTTCTAAAATACTGATGCCTGGCCCCCAGCCCCAAAAGTTCTCCTGACAGGGGTTGCTTTGAGGTGTGACGCTCGGACAGGGGGCTTTTAAAAAAGCATCCTGCAAAGCAGGTGTTGGACAAATCCTTGTGCACACATGCTTACGGCAGCCCTAATCACAACAGCCCAATGGTGGAAACAAGTCAAACGTTCATCGGTGGATGAATGGATACACAGAATACGGCTGATCCAAACGGGGGAACATTGCTCAGCGGTAACACGGAATGAAGTTCTGATTCTTGCTACGATGTGGAGGAACTCAAAAACACTATGTTCAGTGAAAGAAGCCACTCGTGAAAGGCCACATATTGTATGATTCCACTTACACAGACTGTCCCAAACAGACGAATCCATGTAGACAGGAAGTGGGCTGGTGGCTGCCACGGGCTGGGGAAGGGGATCTGGGGAGTGACTGCTCAGGAGGACAGGATTTCCTTTTTGGGGGAGATGGAAATGCTCTGGAACTAGATTATGAAATACTAAATGCCACTAAATCATACACTCTACAACAGTTCATGAATTTCACCTCCTTAAAAAAACAAAAACCAAAAAACAAGAGAAAAGATAAGATAAAAAAGCTTCCTGGGTGATTTTAGTGCATGGCAAAGTGTGAGAACCACTGTACCAAAAAGATCACGATCCGGAGTTTGGAAATACCACCTTATAGCTTAGGGAGCGGGAAGGAAAGGGCCACTTGGGGGGCCTGACAAAGACCAGAAGTGAAACCCAACAAGCACAAGGCTGTCCACTCACCATCTTGGCAACTGCCTACCGGTCCTCACCCTCAGCACGGCTGATCTGAAAAGACGCCAAGACACAAATTGTGCAGGGTCAACCCCCTGCCCAGCGCTGCCCTCCCAGGGAGCCTGGTGGAGGGGCCAAGTCTTCCTGGCGAAGATGCCGTGGGCTGTGTGGCAGCAGCGGCTTCAACGATCCTCCAGAGAGCGGTGTTTGTCTGTTTAGAAAGACCGTGTCCTCTTCACTCTCCATCCAACATATATTTCACACCTGACACCTTCTGCAGCCCCCATCGTGGCTTACCCGAACCGCAGCTGCCTCCTCCCTGGTCTCCTGGCTCTGCCCTTACTGCCACAGTCTGTTTTGCCACAGGGACCAGAAAGAGATCTTAAAATCTAAATCTGAAATATTGTTCTTCTGTTTAAACCCCTCCAGTGATCACCATCGGTTTGAGAATCAAGTCCAAACCCTTCCCATACCCTTTGGAGCCCCTGCCTGGCTCTCCAAGCATGCCTCTTACCCACCCCCTCCCTCCCTCTGTTGCAGTCGCACTGGCTCCCTGGCTGCCTTCGAAGGCTCAGCAGGTGCAGGCCAACTGGCTTCAATGCTCTTCCACAGGCTGTCTGTTCTCTGTCACAGATCTCAGCTCAAACATCATCTCTGGCGGAGGCCTCATCTGACTACCTGATCTAAAGTCACTTCTTCCTTGGGGTTCCTATCACATGACCCTGTCTATGCAGTCTGTCTCTTCTGCCAGGTTGCACTGTGTGTATCTCCAGCACCTGGGACAGGGCCTAGCCCCTGCTAAACGCTGACAGCACGAACCACTCACAGTTGATTGACGTTTCCTAAGAATTAGTGCAGGTGACACATGACAGATGGAAGGTTCCTTGCGCTGGCGGTGGGTGACCACCCTCCTCCTGTGTATTTGCAGGAGAGACTTTTAGGTAAAATAAAACAAAGTTCTACTTGACACCAAAGAGAGATGCTACGAGGGACTGAAGTGTATTCTAGAATGCAGATTGGCAAATTTTCTCTATCAAGGACAAGACAGTAAATATTTCTGGCTCTGCGGACCCAACTGCCTCTGTCCCAATGACTCAACTCTGCCGTCATAGCTGGAAAGCGGCTGTAGACAATAGGTAAATGGGTGTTGGCTGCATTTCATCAAAACTCTATTTATGAACACTGAATTTTGAATTTCATATGGCTGTCACCTGTCACAAAATATTATACTTCCTTTTGATTTTTCCCAACTACTTTTGAAGTCAAAACCATGCTTAGCTGTCAGGCTATACAAAATCAGGCCGTGGCCTGGTTTTGTCCTGTGGGTGTAGTTATTTGGCTCCCTGTGCTAGAGTCAGAAAGTATCTAATTGTTTCTGCCACTTAGCTGTGCACCCTCTACCAGTTACTGCATGCCAGCCGCTCTATCAAGTCTGACATCGCTGCCTTGTTTCGTCTGTATAATGTCACTATTATCTGTAGTTGAGGAATGAGGATATAAGTAACTTGCCCAGGCTCGGAGGCAAAGCTGGTGTGCAAAGTTCTAGATGTAAACTGTTCCATCATGACCCTGAACATCTCTTCACCTCAGATCCTCCATCTGTAAAGTGTGTCCCTGGACCAGATTTTCCCAAGGTTATTTCCAACCTAAAAATGCTTTAGTCAACCAAACAGAAAAGTGCCCACTCAGGCTCTGGGGCACAGTTCCCTGGGCCTGCGTCCCAGCTCCACTCCTTCCTAACTGGGTGACTTCAGCCAGTGTCTGAGGGTCTCTGAACTCATACTTCCTCATCTGTAAAGAGTCTATGATGGTGACAGGACTTTCTAGGGTTCGATGAAGTAAGACACTGGGAAGTGTTTGCAGGGTACCCCATTTTTAGGAGCTGGGGTTCTTACCGGCATTTTCCACCCCAGGGACTGGCACAGGTGGGGCTATGGGATGCATGTATAGAAATTTCTAGTCCTTGGTGTCAGTAGTAATCATAAACCCCACGGGCTTAGGGCACAGTACTTGGGCTTGGATCCGGACTCTGCTTGCTAGCATTTTGACTTTTGGCAAAGCATTCCTCTCTGAGCCTCAGTTCTCTCATCTATAAAGAGGGCTTACAAAAGAGTCAACCTGATAAGGTTGCTGTCAAAACTCAGTGAGTTGAAGTACTTAGTCCAGCGCCAGATGCGGAGTTCAATGTTGGTACATTCGATTATTTCTCATGCCAAACCGTTTTACAAGCATCAAAATCTTCACCAGAACCCAGTGAGATAGGGGCTCACTGGCCCCATTTTTCAGTTCAGAAAACCTAAGGGCACTTCAGGCATAATACGGCCCGGGTATGGGGCTGAGGTCGCGGCCAGGGCCCGGGGATTTCAGTAGGAGGTCGCGGCTGGGACATGGCCCGCGGACATGGGGCTCCGCAGATGCGCCCACAACCGCAGAGCCCCACGGCCCCGAGGGCGCTCGTCCCCCATCGGACGGCTCCGAGGTCGCGGGAAGCAACGACCAGAACCCGGGCCTTCCCCGGACCCGACCGCCCCTCCGCCCGCGCGTACTTACCTGCCCTCCTCCTGACGTCACGCCGTGCCAGCGCCCGGAAGTGAGTGCCGGCGCGCAAGGGGGCGTGGCGCACTCCCCGCGTCACGCGGACGCTGGCGCGAGGCGGGGCTAAGCCTTACCGCCGCTCTGATTTGACTGGCTGAATGCCAAAAGGAGTGGACCAATCCGGGCTTTCGCTTTCCAACTGTGGGGCGTCGCGATGCTTCTCAGGCCCCGCCCACTCTGCCTGGCCCAATGCGAGGCTCGGTTTCCCGGGAGCGCAGTGGGGTAGGCGGGCGGTAGCCTGACGTTGGGTCGCTGGCGGCCGGCGGGCCAAGTCATACCTGCTTCCTGCTCTTGGACGGCTAGAGATCCAAGAATTATTTTCCCATTTTATATTTGGGAGAGAGGGAACACAAGTCGGGGGAAGGGAGAAGGACAAGCAGACTCTGCGCTGCGCACAGAGCCCCAAGAGGTGCTCGATCTCACCCTGAGATGGGTACCTAAGCTTAAATCAGTAGTCCCCCACGCTTAACTGACTGAGCCACCCAGATGCCCTTATTTTTCCATTTTTAAATGGTTGTGGAAAAAAAAAAACCAAAAGAATTACTTTTTGTGATTGTGAAAATACTACGAAGTTCACATTTTAGGCCCGTAAATAAAGTACTACTGGAAGACAGCCCTGCCCATTAATTTATTCAGTTGTCCACGCCTGCTTTCCCATTACAAGAGCAGAGTTGAATAGTTGCAATAGAGAGCGTGTGACCCACACAGCCTCAAAAATTTACTCTCTGGTGCTTTGCAGAGGAAGTGGGTTGGCCCTTGCCTTTGAGTCTTCAGACCATCCTGGAGGTGCCTTCTGCACAGAGGAGTGGCTTTTTTTTTTTTTTTTAAGATTTTATTTATTTATTTGACACAGAGATCACAAGTAGGCAGAGAGGCAGGCAGAGAGAGGGAAGCTGGCTCCCTGCTGAGCAGAGAGCCCGATGCAGGACTTGATCCCAGGAACCTGGGATCATGACCTGAGCGGAAGGCAGAGGCTTTAACCCACTGAGCCACCCAGGCGCCCAAGGAGTGGCTTTTGAGTTTACTTTCATGCCCAGTAGGGCCCAACAGAATGTTTCTTCATTTGGTCATTCAGCAGCCGTTTACTAGGTGCCTAGTGTATGAGATTCAGAAAGCCAATGACACACTCGATGAGGCAGACACTTTAAATGGCAATTTATCAAGGCAGTGTGAGAAATGCTGACAACACTACTACCACTGCTACTATATTGTTCGCTGCTAGGCCCTGTTGTAAAGTCAACACAAGCCAGCTCTTACGTGATCATGGTGCAGCCTATTAAGTGCTGGTAACTCTCCAGGCATCTTTCATCACACTCACCACTCACTTACAGCTATCATCTCGGATAATGCTGCTCCTAGAAAATGGATACTCTATCTTTCATATTTTACAGATGAGGGGATAGGCCCAGAACAGTTAGGTAACTAGCCCAAAGCCACACAGCTAGTGAGGGGTGGAGGATTTTCTTTTTAAAAGATTTTATTTACTTATTTGACCACACACACACACACACACACACGTAGAGATCGCAAGTAGGCAGAGAGGCAGGCAGAGAGAAGGGGAAGCAGGCTCCCCGCTGAGCAGAGATCCTGATGCAGGGCTCGCGATCCCAGGACCCTGAGATCAGGACCTGAGCCAAAGGCAGAGGGTGAACCCACTGAGCCACCCAGGCGCCCCGAGGGGTGGAGGATTTGATCTCCATCTGCTGATGCTACACTTTGTTCCTTTAACCTCTGAGCTATGCTGCTTTGGGTTATATGCCCTAAACCTAAGGGCCATGGGAACTCGGAAGAATCTTTAACAAGAGTGGAGTGTTTGGGAGTGGACAGGCATGAGACGAGACCGCTGGGAAGGTGACTCCTGAGCTGGATGAAGGGACAATGGGGCAGAGTAATGTTCACAGATCCTGATGGACAAGATGGAGCTGCAGAGCTGCGTTCAATCCCAGAAATCTTGCCTACCACGTCTGGATTTTTTAAAAAGATTTTATTTTATTTATTTGTCAGAAAGAGCACACAAGCAGGGGGAGCAGGAGGAAGAGGGAGAAGCAGGGTCCCCGCTGAGCAAGGAACCCAACATGGGTCTTAATCCCAGAACCCTGGGATCATGACCTGAACTTCAAAGGCAGATGCTTAACTGACTGAACCACCTAGGCATCCCCCACATCTGCATTTTCCTTGAATCCTTGTCCTGAACGTGAATGAAGAAATAGTGTTGGAAAAGCCATAAAATTCCACCTTGTACCATTTAGAGGAGGGGAGATATGAGAATCTTTGGCTGTCAAGGGACAAGTGCAACCTCTTTTATCACTCACACACAAGGCAGGTGATGAAACGCAAACATCAGCCTGAGATACGAAGAGACTGTTCTATAAAGATGTCAAACTCGGGCCAAGGGATGTCCTGTAGGGCCAAGGAAAGAGGAGGGTAATCAGCCAGTCTGGGAAAGGGGCAGGAAGGGAGCTGAATTCTAACTCTGGGGACCTCAACTCTGTTTGCTCAAACATAAAGTGGAATATCTTGGCTCTGCTCGTGGGAATGAATGCTGTGAATGCCATAAATGAATTTGTAAAACATTTTGAGTAAGAAAAGAGAATGCTGTGGGCTGGGAAGGGCATTCCAGAATCATGGTGCAGCTTTTGGGGATAAGGGCAGAATGATTGAGGAGGAGGCAGGATCTATGCTTCAGGAAGTTCTTGACACAAAGTTGAAGCCCATATCCCTGCTATTGGCACACACACGGATCCTATTTCTAAGGTCAAGGGCCTCTTAGTTTGGGGACTTGGGGCAAGTCATTCACTACTGTATGGCTCAATTTCATTAGCTAAAGATGGAAATAATGACCCTTAACTTGTTGGAGAGGTTTCACGGGATAATGTTGGGAAGGCACTTAGCATGATGCCTGGTCCTTCTAGATTCTGTGTGTGGTGAATTGGCTTAGCAAATAGGCTCCCCCCCTGACTTTTGCATTGTGTAAATAAAATTTTTTTTAAAAAATTTGTATTTATTTCTTTGAGAGAGAGAGAGAGAGCACAAGCAGGGGAAGGAGCAGAAGGAGAAGGAGACTCCCCAGTGAGCAGAGAGCCTGACGTGGGTCTGGATCCCAAGATCCCAGGATCACGACCTGAGCTGAAAGCAGACGCTTAACCGACTGAGCCAACCAGGTGCCCCTTACACTGTATAAATTAATTGATGTTTATCAAAGTTTAAATGAGAAAACAAGTACTTAAAAAAAAGATTTTATTTATTTATTTGACAGACAGGGATCACAAGTAGGCAAAGAGGCAGGCAGAGAGAGAGGGAAGGAATCAGGCTCCCTGCTGAGCAGAGAGCCCAATGCAGGGGTGGGGGGTGGGGGGGCCCAATCCCAGAACCCTGGGATCATGACCTGAGCCGGAGGCAGAGGCTTTAACCCACTGAGTCACCCAGGCGCCCCAGAAAACCAGTACTTTTAACTTTTGGTCTTCTGCATTGAGGACACCTTGAGGTTGAGGTACTGTTTCCATTCATGATAGTAAACATTGTTCTGTAGGAGAAATGGCCTCGAAGAAAAGAATTGTATCCAGGATGTCACCTGTAAGACCATGATTAGGACAAATTAAAATTTTTTGAAAATGTGTGGGAGTTAGGTTTGATATAACTGTTATGTTGAGATAACTGAAATATGAAAGGGTTGGAGTTCCCCTACCTGTATCACCCTCTGGGACAAATACAGATTTTTACTACAGATGATTCTTCACCTTAAGGAATCATTGTCTAGGGGTGCCTGGGTGGCTCAGTGGGTTAAACCTCTGCCTTTGGCTCGGATCATAATCTTAGGGTCCTGGGATGGAGCCCCTGCATTGAGCTCTCTGCTCAGCAGGGAGCCTGCTTCCCCCTTTCTCTGGCTGCCTCTCCGCCTATTTGTGATCTCTCTCTCTCTGTTAAATAAATAAAATCTTAAAAAAAAAGAAGTAATTGTCCAAAAGAAATGAGTACTATTGACATTTTTTAAGAGGAAGTCTGTCCCTTTGTTGCTTCTGTGATGGATTCTAGTAAAAACACACATAAAAATGCTAAGAAACAGGATCTGACCCCTTGGGATAGAAGGCATCAGCACGAAGTTTGCTTGTGAATTTCCATTCCCAAATGACATTTCTTCATTGCATCCACCTGTTTGGCGTTGTGTGTGTTAAGGTGATGTTTCCAAACAGCAAACGCAAGCATAGGGAGCAAACTTCTGGGATAAGACCAGGGGCAACATGGCAAGGGCGGTGTGCAGGAATCAGGTTTGGGGAACACAGAAAAGCCCCTACCTCCACCCCCACCCTCTGTCCTGTATAATAAGGACACCAACGGGTGTCTCTGGTGTCTCTGGCCAAGTGTTGTCTCTGGCCACCAACAGCACGTGTAAATACAGCCCACCAGAAAGGCACTGCTCACACAGAGCAGACCCAATGAGGCAGGAGATGCTTTGTCCAATGAGTACTGCTGAGGGTAAGAGAAAAAAGGTGTGAAATGAGGGGAAGGGGCAAAAAGAGAGGGAAATGTCTGTACATTTCCTGAGAAAGAGAAAGAGATTCTTTCTCTTCTTTCTTCTTTCTTTTCCTTTCCTCCTTCTCTCTCTTTCTCTCTCTCTCTTTCTTTTTAAGATCTTAAAGATTTTGTTTATCTATTTGACAGAGAGAGAGAGAGGGATAGTGAGAGCAGGAATACAAGCAGAGGGGAGTGGGAGTGAGAGAAGTAGGCTTCCCGTAGAGCAGGGAGCCCTGGGATCATGACCGGAACCCAAGGCAGACGCTAAACAACCCAGGCGCCTTCACCAATACTTTGTAGAACATAGTCTCAAACTCCAAGCAAAAATGTTTAGATCGTCTTTATTCATTACTTACCCAAACAAGCCAGGTATTCTTCGTTCCTTCATTCATTTGACAAGTATTTATTGAGTGTTACTAGGTATCTAACATTGTTCTAAGCACCGGGGATGAAGCTGTATGCAAATCCGTCTTTTTTTTTTCCCTCCTGAGCTTACATTCTGGTGGGTTCAGGTTGGATTGTCCTGGGCAGACCATTCTCTAGGAATAGGATCTCAATTCCTTATTTCAAGTTCCTGTTCTTTGCGGAGAGGACATAGAATTTTCTGAGCTATTACCCCAACCCGGCCACTGCAGAGTGCATAGAAAGGCAGGTGGGTGCTGAAGAGAATTAACTCAAGGGCTGATCTATGTCTTTTTGTACGAATCCTACTAGGTCAGAATAATTTATGTGGATGCTTGGGACATTCCTATAATTTAGCAGCACATCATGGACCATTTTACAAGGCCGGTGTTTAATTTCATTTTATTTTTCCTCACGGAAACACCAGGGTGTCTGGTGCTTAAATACCACAATTTCCCACAAACAAGCCCCTGCCACTGGCGTGTTAAACACCACCATAATTTACTTGTTAGAATCAGGAATAATACTAAATTTGTCTGAGTGGTAACAACAACCTGGAAAAACTGACTCTGAAAGATGTGTCTGAGGGTCCCAGCCTGGAGGCTGAGAGAAGTAACAAAAGACATTAGAGTCTGAAGAGGACACTGGGAGGGAGGTGGGTGACCTTAATAACTCCAAGGAGTGCGAGGGGAGGGGAAGATCTTGTCAGAATCTGAGCACTTCAAGGGTCGCCTGGGTGGCTTCATGGGTTAAGGTTCCGACTCTTGATTTCAGTTTAGGTCATAGTCTTGGGTCCTGGGATTGAGCTCAGGGTCAGGCTCTGCGCTCAGCAGGGAGTCTGCTTGTCTCTCTGCCCTCCTGCCCCCACCCTCCAGCTTGGGCATCCTCTCTCTAATAGATAAAATCTTAAGAAAGAAAGAAAAAAAAAAAAGAATCTGAGTGCTTCCAGGTCCTTAGAAATCATCTCACTATTTTCATCTGACAGAGGGGAAAAAATGAGTCCAAGGAGGTTAAGTGACAAAGCCATGGGGCCTGTAATGGCAGAAATAAGGACAGACCCAAGGTTTCCTGTCTTGGCCAGTGCTTGGTTTGCTCAGTTGAACTGTCCATCCACATCCACTGTTTAATAAACTCCAATTGGACAACTAGTTTCCAGAAAATCTGGCTATTTTAAGAATCTGCCTAGGTGCCTGGGTGGCTCAGTGGATTAAAGCCTCTGTCTTCAGCTCAGCTCATGATCTCAAGATCCTGGGATCGAGCCCCACATCAGGGTCTCTGCTCAGTGGGGAGTCTGCTTCTGTCTTCTCTCTGCCTGCCTCTCTGCCTACTTGTGATTTCTCTCTGTCAAATAAATAAATAAATTCTTAAAAAAAAGAATCTGCCTATCATTTAGAGAGAATTAATATAGCATATACTTCAGAGCACAGAACAATGGTGAGAGAATTTAAAATCTATTTAGTGAAAACTGACAAATATATCTTTTTGATTTTTGGCTCTGGTCAGTGGTTCTCAACTGGGTTCTTGCCCCCCCCCCCCAGGGGACATCTGGCAGTGTCTGGAGATACTTTGGGTTGGTTGTGACATTTGAGGGTTGTAGCTCTCATGGCATCTAGTGAGTAGAGGCTGGATAAACTCCTAAACACGAACAGTGCACAGGACAGCCCCACTCCTGCCCCCCAAAGAATGATCTGGCCTTAAATGCCGCTAGTACTGATGTTGAGAAACTCTGCAGTAGAGGCACGAAACCCAGAATGGAAGTTCGGGTTGGAAGACTGGGTAGGCTGCCTTGACCATGGTGGGGGATGCCATGTGGGCTGAAAAATTTGCCAGCAAAGGCACTGATTCAAAGGTTAGCATCTTTGGGCTCCTAAATCCAACACTGTCCCCATCCTGATAATGGTCCAGATGGTGTCCAGTCATTCAGGGCTGCTTTTCCCTGCTCTTCTTCTCCCCACCCCTGCCAAACCACAAAGGCTCACCCCAGATTCTCCAGTCGGGTTACCCTAAGGTGGGCATCTTCCCTTCCTAGTCCTGCCAGGCACCTGCTGAATCCCTTGGGTGGGCCCCTTCACTTTTCTAGGCCTCAGTTTCCTTCCCTGTAAAATGGGGAGAATGATAACACCCACCTCTTAGGGCTGTTTTAGGAGAGCACTTCACCCCATCACTCCCGCTACAAAGGCCTCGCGAGCGCTCCCCACGGAGGCCGCCTGGCTCTCAATTTTCTAAATCTTCAGCTTCTGAGAGAGGGGCTGTGAACCCACCTTCTACAAATGGGGAAACTGAGGCTGGGGGAGGGGCTACCGAACTGGAGCACTTTCTCCTATCTTTGAGGGAAGGGGCCGGGCTAGAAGGCGGGAGGGGGTTGTTCTCCAGAGCTCTCCGAAAGGCGCTCAGCACCAAGGTTGGGGGGGTGTAGACGAGCTTCTCCCTCCCGGGGCCCTGAAATCCCACTTCCCGGCTGGGCTAGGCTCCCGGCGGCGGGGGCGGGGACAGCCTGGCTGGGAGCTAGCCTGGCTGGGTCCAAGGCGCATGCGCGCACGCCTGAGGCTCAGCCCTGGCGTCGGGCCCGGTTGTCCGGGCAACCGGGGCGGGGCCAAAAAGCCCCTGAGTCCCTTTGGTTCGTTAATGGTCGGTCTTTGGCCCAAACTCTGTGAAACTTCTTCCGGTTGTTCATCGTCCCTTCGTTCATTCACTTCCAACTGGGCAAAGGTTGATTTCCTATCCCCAGGAGCATCTGCAGCTAATTAAATGATAACGGGGGGGGGGGGCGGATCCCGGCCAGGATTAGGGCAGGTGGAGACCACTTTAAGAACTTCCAGAGTCCATCCCATTCACCTTCACATGTCACTTTTTCTTTCCTTTTCTGCCTTTGAGTACTCTATAATTTATTTACGGCATCTATAATTTATCTGACTTCTCCGGCCAGATCGTGCTTAGACCAAATCATGAATCTGAATTTTGCAGAAATGACTCAGTGGTGACTAACTCCATTAGGAAAGCAGTCTCTGCAAAGAAGTTCATAGCAGAATTTCTTTAAATAGAAAACATCCTCAGTGCCTGACAACTACTCACTTTATATAAAATTCATTTAGATACAAGACCTCTCCCTCAACCTGACTGAGGGTTGTGCCTGGCCGAGAGAACGGGAATCCGTCAGGATTTCAGGGGCTGAAATCCAGGGTAGCTATGTTTCCCAAGTTGGAGGACAGTGCACCTTCTAGCTGGTGTCTTAGAGTGGGTGCCTTTTTCTGTTTGCATTAAGTTGGGAAGTTTCTGTATGTGCCTTGCTGCACATAATTTCACAATAACCGGTTGCTTGGCTTCAGGCTTTACGGAATGCTTATAACAACCTTTTTAAATGTCATTCCATTTAATGCATGTCACAGGTTTCATGTGGACCCAAATCTTCCGTTAAAAGCAAACACAGTGCAAAGGGGTGGGTATTAATTCTCTTTCTCAGCTCTACCAGGTCTTCTGGGGCCTCAGATTCCTTTCATCTTATTGTTCCTCTGTCCCCTAGGGGTTGTCCTCATCTACGTGGTAAAAGCTTGTTTGCCTCCGTTTCCAAGTTCAAACCAACAGAAAGGGAGAGGAGGAAGTTAGGGCAAATAGCTTGTGTTTAAGGAGATGACCTCCAACTTTCTCATGTGTTTGCTGGGATCACAGTGACTCAAACATAGTTACGTAGTCACACCTGGCTGCAAGGGTTCCTGGGAAATGTACTTTCCAGCTGGGGC
This sequence comes from Mustela nigripes, assembly GCF_022355385.1. Classification (NCBI taxonomy): domain Eukaryota; kingdom Metazoa; phylum Chordata; class Mammalia; order Carnivora; family Mustelidae; genus Mustela; species Mustela nigripes. The sequence continues at coordinate 9,559,795 of NC_081558.1, read as the reverse complement.
TCATGCATTCCACCCCCAATCTAAAATCCAGGAAGTTCTATTACTAAATAGAATAAAGAGATAGTGAATTGGGGGGGGGGCAGTTCGCCATTGTAAGCCCCTTGAAGATGAATACTGGGTCATCGTGGTTTTTGAAGAAACACAGCAGACATATTTTGTGCTTGGCTTTTGGTTGAGGAGGAAGGGTCCTGTTATAATTGATGAGCAGCACTGCATAGTGGAGAAGCTGGGATTTAAACCTTGCCTGTGCCACTTACTGACTGACTGTGTTGATCCCAAATTATATCACCACTCAGCATCAGTTTTTCTAATCTGCAAAATGGCTCACATACCGGCTCTTCACAGGGTACAGTGAGGGTAAATGGGGAGAAACACGTGAAACTCATAGCACAGTGCTCAGAACTTGTGATCCTTGCACCACCTTACCCTTAGCTATGGTTAAAATATTTTACCTGTTCCTTCACAAATACACTCCTATTCCAGGAAGTTGCACAAAAGCATATAGCTAGAGGGAAAACAGGCAAGAGTGTTGAAATCTTAGTGTCAACACCTTATTCCTATTAGAAAAATATGTGGAAACCATGTCTATCATTTAATCTGTTGCAAGCAAGCGACTGTTAATGTTAAAGGAAATAAAATTAAAATGCTATTATAAAAACTGATACAAACATCAGACAAACCAATTTGAGGTATTAATAGTCTACAAAATATATCACAAATAATCTTTTTTTTTTTTTTTTTTTAGATTTTATTTATTTGAGAGAGAGAGAAGAGAGAGCATAGGAGCGGGGAGCAGTGGGGAAGGGCAAAGGGAGAAGCAGACTCACCACTGAGCAGGGAGCCAGACACAGACTTGATCCCAGGATCCGAGATCATGACCTGAGCTGAAGGCAGTTGCCTAACGGACTGGGTCACCCAGGGGCCCCTGTTACCGGCAATCTTAAAATAAGAAAAAAACTAAGGAACTGCCACAGAGTGCAGGAGACTCTCCTTACAGTCTGCAGCAACTCTTCTGAAAATCAAGTGATTCAAAGTAACAATTTTCAAAAAAGTGATACACAGAGGGCTTCTGGGTGGCTCAGTCCTTAAGAGTCGGCCTTCTGCTCAGGTCATGATCCCAGGGTTCTGGGATTGAGCCCTGCATCGGGCCCCCTACTCCACAGGAAGCCTGCTTCTCCCTCTCCCGTTCCCCCTGCTGTGTTCCCTCTATCGCTGTATCTCTCCCTGTCAAATAAAATCTTACAAAAAATTATACACAGGTTTGAATTTATTCAATTATTGCCTCTTACCCCCCTTTTGGCAAAGATGGCAGCTGTCTTCCAAAAATTTGTTTCTGTTTGCTTTCCTTCCATAATGATGGACCTGTTGCTGCTTACCTCGCTGGTGGCCGTGGGACACCCGTCTCTCCAGTGGAAAATGAGCAGGGGTGAGTAAGATGTGCCATGTCTGGTTGTGGCCTTCAAAACACCAGGTATAATGCTCCTCTGTGCTTTCTTTCCTTTTTCTGGAGCTAGAACACAGGTATCCCCCCAGGCCAGCACTAGTCCTGCAGTGGGGACAGTGTCCTTGGTGACAGCTTTTATGAGTTGCATTGTGTTCCTCCAAAAGATATGCTGAAGTCCTCATCCCTCGTACTCATGAATGTGACTGTAATTTTGTGATCTAAAAAGTGTATATTTGGTTTATGTCCCCGGTTCCTGGCACACAGTTAGGTTTTTTGTTTTTGTTTTTTACCTCTCTCTCTCTCTCTCTTTTTAAAAGATTTTATTTATTTATTTGAGAGAGAGACAGTGAGAGAGAGCATGAGCGAGAAGAAGGTCAGAGAGAGAAGCAGACTCCCCCTGGAGCTGGGAGCCTGATGCGGGACTCGATCCCAGAACTCTGGGACCATGACCTGAGCTGAAGGTAGTCGTCCAATCAACTGAGCCACCCAGGCGGCCCTGGCACAGAGCTCTTAAAACCCTTACAACTTCCTGAGTGATAGCGGTGATAGAAGCATCTCTTGTTAGAATATTGGGTTTTAGTCCCTCGTACTTGACACGAGACCCATCTAAGACTGGTGGAATCTCCAGAGTGATGAGAGTCTTTTTTAATCTAATGAGGTGACTGGGGGCCGGGGGGCCCTAGGTAGCTTCAGGGTGGGGGGTGGTTGCCAGAAAGACCAGCCACATGATTAGAGAGAGGGTTGGAACTTTCATCTTCATCCTTCTTAATTCTGGGGAAGGAGGAGGGGCAGGAGGTTGAGGCCATTACCAATGGCCAGTGATTTAATCCCTCATGCTTACGTCATGAAACCTCCATAAAACCCCCTACATTATGGGGTTTGGAGAGCTCCCAGGTTGGTGAGCACATGCGGGTACCAAGACGGTGGTGCCGCCTAACTCCACAGGACATAGCCCCTGCCCTTGGAACCCTTCCAGAATTCACCCTGTGTACCTCTTCATCTGTGCTCATTTATAGCCATGATATCCTTTATAGTCAACCAGTAATAGTAACTAAATCGTTTTCCCCGAGTCATATGAGCTGTTCCAGCAAATTACTGACCCAAGTAGGGCACTGCAGGAACTCCTAACTTCTAGACGGTTTTTCAGAAGAATGGGAAGCTTGGGACTTGTGATTGGCATCCAAAGTGGGGACAGTCTTGTGGCACTGAGCCCTTAACTCATGGGGTCTGACGCAAATTCTGGGTAGTTAGTGTCAGAATTCATTTGAATCGTTGGATACCCAGTTGGTGTCCGAAGAATTAGAAAATTGGTTGGAGGTGTGGGAACCTCCTCCCCCGCCTTGGTAGTGACCTTATTTGGAAATAGGGGCTTTGCACATATCATCAAGTTAAGAAGAGGTCTTTAAGAGGAGGGCTCTAGTCCAATATGATCGGTGTCCTTGTAACAGGAAGACGTTACAGAGACAAATGAGAGAAGAAGGCCATGTGGAACCAGAGGTAGAGGTTGGAGTAGATGTGGAGGGAACCTCTGGGGCCACCAGGAGTGGAAAGAGCCCAGGAAGGATCCTCCCCTAGAGCTTTTGGAGGGAGCATGGCCCTGCCAACACCTTGACTTCAGACTCTTGGCCTCCAGAACTGTGAGAGAAATTCCTCATGTTTTAAGCCATCTAGTACATGGCCCTCTGTTAAAGAAGCCCTAGGAGTTGAACACTGTAGCAGAGCAAGGAGATGGAAAGAACATGGGCCCCACGGGACCAGAGGCGCACAGCACACACCCCTGCCTCACACATCTGAGGGCCATCACCTGACATAGGTGGATACGTCTATGTTCTTCAGTTTTGTTTTTTTTTAAAGATTTTATTTACTTATTTGTGTGAGAGAGGGTGAGAAAGAGAGAGAGAGAGAGAGAGAGATCATGAGCAGGGGGAGGGGTAAGGGAGAAGCAGACTCCCTGCCAAGCAGGGAGTCCCATGTGGGACTCGATCCCAGGACCCTGGAATAATGACCTGAGCCAAAGGCAGACGCTTAAACAACTGAGCCCCCCAGCCACCCACTTCTGTGTTCTTTAAACTGCCCTGTTTCGGGGGTGTCTGTTATAGCAACTTAGTGTTTCTCTTTCCTTCTCTCCTCCCTCCTGCACTCCCTCTCTTCCTTTCTTTCTTGGCTTGTTAATGAACTTCTTAACACCGAACACGGAACTTTCTGTCTCCATCTGTTTTGGAAAGTGAACTTTCTCTTCTCTCGGAATATCCCTCATTTACTATACTCTAGCTTTGCCACTGACTGCTTCTGAGTGTTGCTTTCGAGGGAGAGTTGTAGAAATTGTAACAGATACATGTGACAGAGTTGGCATTGGGCAACACCAATCAGAGTACCCGTTTCTTACTTTTTTTTGGAGGTGGGGGGAAGGTCTCAGAGAAAACAGCATGAATCAACCTCAATTATTTGTAAGTAAAATTAGAGTAGTTTCAAGCTGTCACTTTTCTCTGCTTTACACACGTTATTCAAATAAGTTGGCAGAAGAAGGCTGTTTGGGTTCGTATTAGGGAGCTATGGGGATATAAAACTGGGTCTAAGTAGGTGAAATTTAAAACAGAAAATCCTTTAACTGTTAGAGGTGGGCTAGTGTGGTCGTCAGGAGGGCACATTCTGGTGCTGGGCCATCACCTGGCCAGTGCTTTATCTCTTCCATTTCCTGGCTGTGTGACCTTGGGAGAGCTCCTTAACTTCTCTGTGCCTTGTTTTCCTCATGGGGTGCCAAAGAAAAGTCCCACGGGGGCGATTTTTTATAAAAAAGGTTTTATTTATTCATTTAACAGAGAGATCACAAGTAGGCAGAGAGGCAGGAGAGAGGGGGAGGTAGGCTCCCTGCCAAGCAGAGAGCCCAATGCGGGGCTCAATCCCAGGACCCTGAGATCATGACCTGGGCTGAAGGCAGAGGCTTAACCCAAAAAGCCATGCAGGCACCCACATGGGGGCAATGTTAAACAGGCAAAGAAGACTTTATTCAAGAGTACTGCAATCAGGGAGGGCGGAAAAATTTGAACTTGACTCCTGATACAGTAGGGGAAGTTGGGGATTTATAGCCAATGGGCAAGGTAGAGGAATCAGTGGATGGACAGTTACTAGGAGGAACTCTGTTAAGTGTCAAGGGTCAGGGCATTCTTACTAAATTGGGCTCAGCAGGACAAGGACGAGGCCTGGACAGGAAGAGAGCTTCGAGAAACCTCCCTACAGTTTGGTAAGGGAGTGGTCCTCGCCAGACGTAACCCCAAGGAGTAGGAGGAAGAGAGCTGGGAGACTGACCAGGAAGGAAAAGCCAGGGCGTCTGGGTGGCTCAGTTGTTTGGGTGACTGCCTTTGGCTCGGGTCATGATCCTGGAGTCCCGGGATCGGGTCCCGCATCGGGCTCCCTGCTGGGCAGGGAGTCTGCTTCTCCTGCTGACCTCTCTCCTCTCATGCTTTTTCTCTCATTCTCTCTGTCTCACTCTCAAGTAAATAAATAGAATCTTAAAAAAAAAAAAAAAAAAAAAGGAGGAGGAAAAGCCAAGAGAAGGTGTGCTACTGGGGTCACTGCTGTGTGTCACAGGACAAAGATTTCTCCCAACAGTAGAGCCGTAGGGAGAGCTCAACCAGACACTTGAAAACTGGAGCCGCAAACTTTTGTCCACTGGATCACATTCTCCATTGGTTGAGGGTTGAGACCTGGAGGCTTTCTTTTTAAACTCCCTGTTTTGAAATAATTTTACATTTATGGGAAAGGTCCAAGGATAAGTCCAGAGAGATCAGCACACTCTTTAACCCAGTTGCCCATGTGTTAACATCTTACGTAACCAGAGAACATTTCTCGAAACCAAGAAATCTACCTTGGGGTAATGCGACTAACTAAACTAGGGACCTTCTTAAGAATTTGCCAGCTTTCCCACTAGTGTCCTCTATCTCCTGTACCTGGTCCAGGAGCCCACCCAGGACACCACGTTTCACTTAGCTGTCACATCTGCTTGTCTCTGCTGGTCCATGGAATGCCTTCAGGCTTTACTGATCTTAATATTTTTGAAGCGTTCTGGCCATGTATATTGTAGAATTTCCCTCCTGATGTTTTTCTCACAATTATATTGAGGTTGTGCCCTCCCCCCCCCTTTTTTTTTTTTACTACAACTGCTTGCAGAAATAGGACCCCAGTTTTATACCTGGAAAATCAGTTTTAAAAATTGCGATAAAATAGATATAACATAAAATTGACCGTTTTAACAATTTTTAAGTGTCCAGTTCGGCCGTATGAAGTCTCAGTGTCGTGCAGTGGTACCCGCCATCCATCTCCAGGACTCTTGTCAATGGAAACTCTGTCCCTGTGAAACACATATTCCCCGTCCCCTCCCCACCGCCAGCCTCTGGCATCCACTGCCTATTTTTTTTGTCTTTAAAATACAAGGACCCAAATCCCATGCTCGAGGGCTCTGCCCTCCTGACCTAATCACCTCCTAAAGCCCTCACCTCTGTCATCATGTTGGGAGTTAGTTTTCAACAGGCCCATTTTGGGGAGACACATCTGGTGAACAGCAGTCTGCTTGAATATATCCTACTAGGAGACATGCTCTATGCCGATGTGATCTGCAATCTGTACACCCACTTTCTTTAGTCCCCACTTTTAAGCTGCCCTGTGGAGCTGGAAGGGGTGGTAGGAACTGGGTATCCATGTGGTGTAGACTTGAGATGTGATACTGTCACCAAGAGGTGACTCAGAGCTTGTAGGAACTGTCCCCTTACGCTGAAAGCCAAGGGGGCTGAGGGGAAGGGACATGGGTCACCAGAGGGTCTGCTGCGACAGAGATAATGATGAAACAGCCCACCAGCTCATGGTACGGTCAAGTTGAAATGGGTTTAGGCAGTGCTTGGTACAGAGCAAGCCCTCGTTGGGAGTTAGCCAGTGCCACGAATATCCAACTTCAGGCAGTGCCTCTCAGATCCTCAAACAGGGGACGCCACCAACTTTCCCAGTGGCAGCACCCTTATTGCTGGGCAGATCCCAAGACCAAGGAAGCTAAGCAGTCACAGTAACACCCAGACCAAACCGAGAAATAATTCAGAAATAACAGAAGTAAAATGATTGACGCTCTAGGATCTAGAAGGGTCCAAGTTTCTGCTCTGGCCTGGTTGTAGAGTGTATTCTCCACACAGCAGCCAGAGGGAGCCTTTGTTTTTCCTTTCCAGCAAAGTTTTCAAATTTGCAGGGTTTCTTTTTTCTTTCTTTTTTTTTTACTTTAAAAATAAAAAACCAGAATTCACAAAACATAAAATTAACCAGTTAAAGATGAAAAATCCAATGGCACTGAGGACGTTGACAGTGTTGTGTAACCACCACCTCTATCTAATTCCAGAACATTTTTAAAAAAAGATTTTATCTATTTGACAGAGAGAGATCACAAGTAGGCAGAGAGGCAGGCAGAGAGAGAGGAAGGGAAGCAGGCCCCCCACCAAGCAGAGAGCCCAATGCGGACTCGATCCCAGGACCCCGAGATCATGACCCGAGCCGAAGGCAGTGGCTCAACCCACTGAGCCACCCAGGCACCCTAATTCCAGAACATTTTTATCACCCCAAAAGAAAACCCTGCTCTCAGGAAACAGTCTGAATGCCATAACCAGAACCCCTATAGTTATAGGGGTTCCCCGAAGGTGTTGTATGCATAGGGTTGGGGTTGCATCTTTTGCCATGCCCTAATACTACTACTCAACTTTGCTTTTCTCCCACTTCTCACTTAAGTGCAAACTGAGCAAGTAATTAATTAAATTACCCATTCATTTGTTTGTGGACAGTCATTTATTTTGCACAGGCAGTGGACCAGGTGAAGACACAGGGATGGAAAAACTTGCCCTTGCCCTCAAGGTAGTTACACTTGATAGAGGAAACAGATGAAGCAATTAAAACATGGTATATACCAGAGGCCGGCTAACTGTGGCTCTAGGGCCAAAATTGGCCCCCCACCCATGCTTGTAAATAAAGTTTTATTGGAACACAGCCATGTTCATTTATTTATGTATTGTCTGGTTACTTTCACACTGCAAGGGCAGAGTTGAATCACTGTGACAGAGACCATCTGGCTCCAAAAGCTGAAAATATTTACTCCCCGGACCTTTAAAGAAAAAGACTTGCCAACTCTTGGTATATATATAACTATGGCAAATTTAAAGTGTGGACAGAAAGCCTTGGAGACTGAGAAGGGGCAGTTAGCTGGAGGTGGGAAGAACTGCAGGGGTAGGAAAAGCTTTCAGTGCTAAAACTTAGGTCCATAAATACATAAGTCTGAAGTATACCTCTTGATGAATTTTTACACATGTACATACCCATGTAATCACCACCAAGATCAAAACAGAGGATTATCTGCAGCCCCCAGGAGGCTCTTGAAACCTTTCGTGTAAGCCACATTCTGCTTAAGTCATGCGTTTCATCCAGTATTTCACTCTCAGGCTGCTGCTGTGTCGTCCCAGTTTGCCTGCCCTCCTGCTGCCTGGAATCGCACTGGTGGAAAGGATGCTCTCGCCTGGAAAGGATGCTCTTGCCTGCAAAGGCTCAGAGTCCCTGCGGTTCTCACAACGCAAACTCAGAGCCGTGCTGGGACTCCAGCACAAGGCGCCCACAGGAGGGCACAGGAGATCTGTCCTGGTTGCCGGATTTTCAGCCGCTGCTTCAGGAGGAAAACTTGGACTTATCCCTTCCTTCCAACTGGCTCCAGGAGTGTGAATTTCTTCACCACCCTTACCTGGATGACCACGAGGATGATGATGGTGATGATGATTTTACATTTTGTTTGGAAGTAATCTCAGACTTATGAAGACATTGCAAAAATAGTGCAAGGAGTTCCATTCATGGGCATATACCCCACAAAGTTGGAAGCAAGTATATTGGAAAGAAAAACGGGTACATAAATGTTCACAGCAGCGTTATTCACCATAGCTGAAAGGTGGGAATGCCCTTCAATGAACGAACAAAATGTAGGAGATCATAGAATGGAGTGGAATGTTATTCAGCCATGGACACAGGCTATAATGTGAATGGATCTTGAAAACATTGGCGGGGGGTTGGTGAAAGAAGTCAGACTCGAGGATTCTCTTTATAAGAAATGTCTAAGGGGCGCCTGGGTGGCTCAGTGGGTTAAGCCGCTGCCTTCGGCTCAGGTCATGATCTCAGGGTCCTGGGATCGAGTCCCGCATCGGGCTCTCTGCTTGGCAGGGAGCCTGCTTCCTCCTCTCTCTCTCTCTGCCTGCCTCTCCATCTACTTATGATTTCTCTCTGTCAAATAAATAAATAAAATCTTTAAAAAAAAAAAAAAGAAATGTCTAAAGTAGGAAAATCTACTGAGACAGAGTAGAAATAGTGGTTGCCAGGGGCTGGGGGAGGTGGGGATGGGGAGTGACCGCTTCATGGGTCCAGGTCTTCCTTTGGGATGATGGAAATGTCCTGGAACTAGATAGAGACAATGGTTGCACAATGTTGTGCATGTACTACATGACTTGTGCACTCGGAGCTGGTTAATTTTGTTATGTGAGTTTCCCCTCAGTAAGATAAAAAAGACAGCATGAAGAATTCCCATATATTGTTTACCTCCATAAAATGGTAACCTCCTATAAAATGGTAACCTCCTATAAAACTAAACTATGATACTCAGAATCAGGAAATTAATATTGATGAGATACTCATATCTAGTGGACAGACTGGTTCAATCCCAGTATTGTCTAAGAAAACTTGGCTAAGGTGGTGTCTACTAGGTCTCTCCACTGTGAAGTTTGTAACATACTGATGGTCTTGCAGAGAAGGAGAGATGCTTTGAGATTTTGCAAATATCCCATTTCTCATTAAACTTCTGATCGCTAATTTTAGCATCTACTGATGGTTCTTGCCTGAAACAATGTTTCCTTTCTACCGTTTTTTTTTTTTTTAAGAGATTTATTTATTTATTTGAGAGAGAGAGCGAGCAAGTGAGAGGGCGAGCATGAGCTGGGGAGGGGTAGAGGGAGAGAATCCCAGACTCTCAGCTGAGCACGGAGCTGACTCCGGGGTCCACCCATCACTCTGAGATCACGGCCAGAGCAGAAATAGGAGTTGGATGCCCAACTGACTGAGCCACTCAGGTGCCCCTGTTTTTTCTTTACTTCTTCTTCTTCTTTTTTTTTTTTTATTGTGGTAAAATTTACATAACATAGAATAAACCACTGAAAACCATTTTTAGGGTATAGTTCAGTGGCATGAAGTACACTCATGTTGTCACGTAGCCATTACCACTATCCATTCCCCAGAGCTTTGCCATCTTCCAGATCTAAAGCGCTCTTCTTGTGAAATGCTGACTTCCCTTCCTGGCTCCCTCCCCCTGGCATCCGCAGTTCTCCCTCCTGTCTGTATGAATTTGACTCCTCTAGGGACCTCATGTAGGTGGTATCATGCAACGTTTGTCCTTTTGTGTCTGGCTTATTTTACTTATACCTGGATTTAAATTTATTATTTTTTTTAAGCAGATAAATTATATTTTTATTCCCTTGGAATGAATACAGGTGGGATGGGTTGGCCCCTAGGTATGAATTCATATTATGAAAATTTCTCATATTTTTTCCGTGTCTCCTTAGCAACTCTGTTCTCTTCATTATCTCCAATCCCTCTACCCACATGCTGGAAGAACAGAAAAGACAGGTAGAAATAGAGGGAGCCCATTTATATGCTCTCTCTGTAAATTTGAATTAGCTCACTATTTTCAGAATAGAACTAAACGCTTCTCCTTTTGCCCTGGGAAGGGATTTGAAATGGCTTTCGTGGGCACCTGACTGGCTCGGTCGGTTATGTGACTGGCTTCTGCTCGGGTCATGATCTCAGGGTCCTGGGATCAAGCCCCACATCGGGCTCTCTGCTCAGTGGGAAGCCTGCTTCTCCCTCTGCCTCCGCTGCTCCCCCTGCTTATGCTCTGTCTCTCTCTCAAATAAGTAAATAAAAAATCTTAAAAAAATGAAATGGCATTCTTTCCCCCAAATACCTTTTTATTTGCTTGTCTCATTATGATGGTTACTTGTGATCTTTCCATGGCATTTGACGTTATGATCACTCCTTACCTTTAAAAGTATTCTTTTCTTTCTTTCTTTTTTAAGATTTTATTTATTTATTTGACAGACAGAGATCACAAGTAGGCAGAGAGGCAGGCAGAGAGAGAGGGGGAAGCAGGCTCCCTGCCAAGCAGAGAGCCTGATGTGGGGCTTGATCCCAGGGCCCTGGATCATGACCTGAGCCAAAGGCAGACACTTTAACCCACTGAGCCACCCAGGCACCCCTAAAGTCTTCTTTTCAAAGGACAAATCAGATAAAGGGTATCCTTTATCTATATCCAAGTATCCTTTATCTATACCTAGTATCCAAAATCTATAAAGAACTTATCAGACTCAACACCCAAAGAACAAATAATCCAATCAAGGAATGGGCAGAGGACATGGACAGACATTTCTGCAAAGAAGACATCCAGATGGCCAACAGACACATGAAAAAGTGCTCCACATCACTCGGCATCAGGGAAATACAAATCAAAACCACAAAGAGATACCACCTCACACCAGTCAGAATGGTTAAAATTAACAAGTCAGGAAATGACAGATGCTGGCAAGGATGTGGAGAAAGGGGAACACTCCTACACTGTTGATGGGAATGCAAGCTGGTGCAGCCACTCTGGAAAACAGCATGGAGGTTCCTCAAAAAGTTGAAAATAGACCCAGCAATCGCACTACTGAGTTTTTACCCTAAAGATACAAATATAGTGATCTGAAGGGGCACATGCACCTGGATGTTTATAGCAGCAATGTCCACAATAGCCAAACCATGGAAAGAACCAAGATGTCATCAACAGATGAATGGGTAAAGAAGATGTGGTATATATACCACATCTTGGAATATATACAATGGAATACTATGCAGCCATCAAAAGAAATGAAATCTTGCCATTTGTGATGATGTGGATGGAACTAGAGGGTATTATGCTAAGTGAAATAAGTCAATCAGAGAAAGACAATTATCATATAATGTCCCTGATATGAGGAAGTTGAAAGGCAACGTGGAGGGTTTCAGGGGTAGGAAAGGAATAAATGATACAAGACGGGATGGGGAGGGAGACAAACCATAAGAGACTCAATCTCACAGAACAAACTGAGGGTTGCAAGGGGGAGAAGGGTAGGGAGAGGGTGGTTGGGTTATGGACATTAGGGAGGGTATGTGCTATGGTGAGTGCTGTGAAATGCGTAAACCTGGCGATTCACAGACCTGTACCCCTGGGGCTAATAATACACTATATGTTAATAAAAAATTTAAAAAATAATTTAAAATATTATAATTTTAAAATAATGAATGTGAACCAAATTTATAAAAACATATTTTTTATAAAAAATATTAAAAAATTAAAAAAGTATTCTATTTCCACCGTGGAGGTCCCTTAAAAAATTAATAATAGAACTACTTTCCAATCAAGTAATCACACTACTGCTCATTTAACCAAATAATACAAAAATGTTAAATTGGAGAGATACATGCACCCGTATATTTGTGCAGCATTACTTAACATAGCCAAACTCTGCAGTCAGCCCAACTGTCCATCAACTGATGAACAGATAAAGAAGATGTGGTATAGATACACAATGGACCATTACTCAGCCATAAAAAAGAATGAAATCTGCTGTTTGCAACAACAACGTTGTTGGATGGGCCTAGAACGTCTAATGCCAGTCAGAGAAAGACAAATACCGTGTGATCTCACCTATATGTGGAATTTAAGAAACAAGACAAATGAACAAGAGGGAAAAAAAGAGAGAGAGAGAGAACCCAAAACCAAACTCTTAGCTCTAGAGAACACAGTGGTGGTTACCAGACGGGAGTTTGGTGGGGATGCGTGATCCGGTGGAGGGGATTCTGAGTGCAGTTACTATGGTGAGCACTGGGTGTTGCATAGAAGTGATGAATCACTGTACTGTACCCCTGAAACCAATATTGCCCTATATGTTACCCACACGGGAATTAAAATAAAAAATACAAAAATAAAACAAAAGCATTCTCTTCTATTGTGTCTTAGTTTCCCTTTGCTGACAGTTTATTTGGTAAGTGGTTTCAGGAAGCAGTAGGGGAGTTGACAGAGGGAGGCAGGTTAGGAGGGAAAGTTAATATGGGGAGTATTATTGAGTCAGTTCCCACTGGGGGTACCTGGTAAGGACACATTCACCATGGCCATTGGCGGGATGGGGCAGAGTCTCATTCACTGACTCTTCTCTCTCTCTCTCTCTCTTTTTTTTTAAGATTTTATTTATTTATCTGACCGAGTTGGAGAGAGAGAGGGAGAGTACAAGTGGGGTGAAGGGCAGAGAGAGAAGCAGACTCCCCACTGAGCAGAGAGCCCCATGTGGGACTCGATCCTGGGACTCCTGGTTCACGGCCTGAGCCACAGGCAGACGCTTAACCAACTGAACCAGGGGGCGAACTCATTCACTGACTCATTCTCCACTGGCTCTGTGTTCCCGCAGGGGGCCTGGATCCCCTCTTGCCTCTGGCCGCACCTACATGGAGAGTAGGCTTCCGAGGCTTCAGAAAAGCTTTGAGGCAGAAACAGGAGCTGCCTCAGAGTGCCCTGAGGCGGGAGGCATGGCGGACGCGCAGAACTTCTGCATGGTGATGTTCTGCCATTTCTGGGCTGAAATCGGAGATGAGTCAAGAGGCCAGGACATGGGACCAAAAAGGGCCTGGCTCAGCATTTCAACTTACTATCTGTGCAGGGTTGAAGAGCGTCCCCTCAAAAGTCGTGTGCCCCTGGAATCTCAGTATGTGACCTTAGAAACAAGGTCTTTGCATATGTGATTCATTAAGAGGAAGCCATTGTGAGTCAGGACGAGCCTTTATTTGTGACAGTTCTCTGGAGAAACAACTCATAGGCCCCAGTCCATAGCCGTCCTCACTTCTCTCTCTCTACGAATAGAGAGAAATCTATCAACAAATATCTGTATCTATATAGGAAGACATATATTATAAGGTGTTGTCTCACATGGTTATGGAGGCTGAGAAGTCCATGATCCGCCATCTTCAAGGAGACCCAGGAGCTCCCCATGTGGCGTTGGTCAAATTCCTGAGCCGCCGACAGCCAACGTGTGTGTTCCAGTCTGGGGCTGAAGTCCTGAGAACGAGGAGCACAGAGGGTGGATGTCCCAGCTCAAATGGTCAGGCAGAGAGAGGGAAAGAGCAAATGAATCCCCTCCTTACTCCAATTTTTGCAGTTGGGACTTGGTTGCTGCTGGTGAGGGTCCGCTGGGTGGCCTTGACTCACCCTCAAGCTTCTCTCTGCAGTTGGGTTCAGCTCTATTCTACCTGTGTCTATTCTGGGGCATGGGCCAAAGGAGTAGCTCTCCCCAAGATGGTAATGGACAGGAGAGGGCAGTTGGAAACTCTCTCTAGAGGTCTAGGCTGAAACTGACACAGGGATTCCTTTACTACATTTCATTGACTGAAGCTGGTCGTGTGACCCAAGGTCAGGGTGTACTATGTCTTTTTTTTTTTTTTTTTAATTTATTTGACAGAGATTACAGGTAGGCAGAAAGGCAGGCAGAGAGAGAGGAAGGAAAGCAGGCTCCTTGCTGAGCAGAGAGCCCAATGCAGGGCTCCATCCCAGGAAAGCAGAAGCTTTAACCCACTGAGCCACCCAGGCGCCCCTAACCATGTCTTTTATTGTCTGTATTGTGATGCTCTGACATCTGGGGTCTTGCTGACCTGGGAGGGACTGCACCTCCCAGGCTTAGCCTATTCCTGGAGATAGTAAACAGTTTGCACCTAAATGCACCTTTCATAGGCAAACCAACCAACCCGGAGCTCACATCCCAGCCCCCCTGCTCTGACCACCAGCCCTAATCACCACCTCAGGGGCAGGTATCAGACAAGAAGGGGCAGCCCCAATGTCCCTCAACCTGCTGAAATTATTCAAACCTGCCAATCCCCAACCTTGCCTCACCTGTTTCTTCCCAGAAAAATCACAAGAAAGGCACCTGACCCGCTCATACCCTCCATGCCTCTGCCTCCTGGCTGACCCTGGGGCCTCCCCTCAACCCCCTGGTGCCTCCACCCACACCCAATGCCTCGTGTGGCCCTGCTTGGCAGGTGTGCCCTCTCTTCCTGGAATCTTCAAGTAATAATTGTCTTGTCAGCAGGAATCATCTGATCTATCGGCCTTACTATACGTTAAGCTTTTTTTTACAAAGATTTTTTATTTATTTTATTAGGAAGAGAGGGACTCTGCATGAGCAGATGGGAGGGGCAGAGGAAGAGGGAGAAGCAGACTCTCTTCTGAGCAGGGAATCCTGGATCCTGAGATCACGACCTGAGCTGAAGGCAGACCCTTAATGGACTGAGCTACCCAAGCGTCCCTAAGCTTCCTCTTAATATGTAATATTTGAAAACACAGGGGGCAGGGCCTCTGCTTCCAGTGAGCGACAATGGAAGCCCATGATTCAGGGTGTGGGTCGGGGGGAGGGATGAAGAAGTGAGACCAACAATTTAACCCACCAGTTCTCTTTCCCTTGCTGGACAGCAACGGGGAGAATCCTCTGTGATTTCCAAAGCTTAGCCTAACACCCAGAACACAAGCACCCTACACACGTGGGCCAAACAAATCAATTAATAATAGGAAGCCCGACCATCTCATGCCCTGGGAGACGTGGATCAGATGCCATAACTTCGCAGACAGCTGAGAAAATGGGCTTGGTCCCCCAGCTGGGTGTTTTGACCCAGATACGGCAAGAGAGGAAAGGGTATATTTTCTTGCGTAGCTTCTGCTCCCTCTTGTCTTCCGTCTGCACTTGACATTCAATCACTCCAGGACATTACAGTCCCCAGCTGACATTTGTCTGGAATGATGTGAAAGGGCCTTCTGAAGAGCTGTCTTTGGGGATGTTGGCTGCATTGCCTCCGCACCTCTCAACTCCCTCCATTCAATCTGTTCTCACAAGGCAGAGAAATGTCTACCTATTGCCAGTGTTGTCTGGGGCTCCTGTTGCAGACGCCTCCACGTGGACATCCGTTTTGCTTCCTTTCCCCCACTCCACCACCCATCCTGACCCTCTTCCACTCCCCTCCCCTCCACTTGACTCAGGGCTCTGTCCCAGGACCCTGGAATCATGACCCGAGACAAGGCAGACGCTTTAACCTATGGAACCACCCAGGCGCCCCGACATTGATTCTCTTGAACAGTTAAGGTCAAGTATTTTGTAGACGACCCCTGGGTATGGGTTTGTCTGATGTTTCCTCCTGATATATGAAGGCACGTTTTGGGCAGGAACATAGTGGGAGTGGTTCTGTGCTTGCCTCTGGGCTTGATTGGAGGCTTGTTGGCTACTGTGTGTACTTGGGTTTTGTCTGAAATGGGTATCAGTGAAGATAGTGCTAGTTTAACTATGAATCCAAAGAGCCCGATCTGGGAAGTTTACTGGAATGGGGGTTTGGTAACCTGCCAGGGACATTTAACTCAGTTGCTCTCAGCCTGGGGTGGCCTTTGGCCCCTGGGGACATTAGGCAAAGTGTGGAGACATTTTTAAATGTCAGGAATGGGGGTAAGGGGGAGGCGCTGGCATCTGGTGAGTGGAGGTCAGGGATGCTGTGAAAGTCCTATAATGGGCGGGCTGGCCCCCGCTGCAGAGAATGATTTGGAACCCCTAAGTGTTGAGGCTGAGAAACCCTGGTCTCTGATTATGTGAAACCTGCAGAGCTGTTTTTCCCCCAGGAAGGCCCAGGTGTGAATACTATTCCTTGATATTCCGGTTTAGTAAAAATACAGAAAGTTGGAGACTGAGGCCTATAAGGTCTGAGAGGGAGAGAATTCTAGAGGGTGGAGGAATGGGGTTTGGGCTCCAACAGGATACAACAGAGAGGAAAAAAAGAAATGAAAACCTATTCAAAGTAAAAAAGCCAACTTCGAGGCATTCCAAAGTTAGATATTCCAAACCAGGTCTTTAATTCATTGGTTCACTCATTCCTTCAACTAATGTGAGCCTAGCATGGGCCAGGTATTTTCCAGGAGACTGAGATACAGGGGTACGTAAACAAAGCTCCTAATCTCACAGGTCTTCAATTTAAGTGAGGCGAGGGATGGACAATAAATACAAAAAAATACACAGTGTGTATGTATGCTAAAGAGGTGGTGAGTGCTATGGGAAAAAGAATCTGGAACTGGGTAAAGGGATCAGGGTGTGTTGGGGGGTATGTTGCAGCTTGGGTAGTGAGACTTCATTGAGAATGTGAGAACTGAGTAAATTTGATGCACGTGAGGGAGGAAGCTGGGAGGAAGAGCTTTCTAGGTAGTGGGGACAGCAAGTGCAAAGGCCCTGAGGCAGGACCATGCCAGGCAGGTTTGGGCAACAGGGAGGCCACCATGGCTGGATGGGATGAGCCTGGAGAGAAGGAGGAGATAAGGGCAGGACGGTGACAGGAGCAGATGGTACAGGAGCTTGTGAACCGTGGGTATGACTTTACACTTTACTCCAAGCGAAGTGGGAGCCATGGAAAATTCTGAGCAGAGGAGGGATGTGCCCTGACTCAGGTGTTTACCAGCATCCTCTGGCTGCTGCAGGGGAAGCATGCTAGGGGGCAAGGGTGGAAGCCAGGTAGACCTGGGCCAGGTACCAGCCCAGGGGGACATGATGGACACTCAGACCAGGGTGTTAGCATTTGTTTGGATTATTTTTGATTTCACAGTTTAGTATAATAGCTGCATTTTTATGTAGTACCACATATTTATTGGACTGGTCTGGGCAAATGTAATCACATATGCAGAGAAAGTCAGGCAATTAAAATGAAGTCCAATGTTGCTAAATGTAATATATGTACAACTTTAGGACCTGTGCCTGAGCTGTTATAATTATTTTTCTTTTGAAAAAAATTTTTTTTTCTTATCCTGCCTCAGGCACTTAGGCATTTACATGAAATATTTGCGTGACAACCTCTCCTATTCTAATGTGATGAATGTGACCTTTCAAACTGAGAATACAACAGCAGACAGGAGAGAAAAAACTCCAAGTAAATATGGATATAATCAGTTATGTGCACGAAACCATTCCCTTACTGAGGACAGACCAAACATAAGCAAACAGGCCATTTGTTAATTTCAATGAGTTTGTTGGCAGAAAGAGGCATGAGGGTGTTGCCAAAACCTCTGCCAAGTTTAAATTTAGGACAGCAGGTTCCCTAGGAGTGGAGAAGTTTTTAGAAACCTTGCTCCCGTTCACACTATAACCTTTTTGTGATCTTCAGGGATTGCTACTTGAAAGGAAATTATTCCCAAATTTCCTTCCTGCTCTCCTTTCCCAAACTATCCAGAGAGAAATTATAATCAAAGTTTTTGTTTTGTTGTTGTTGTTGTTGTTTTGATAAGAGAATGGATTGCAGAGACTTTTCCATCCAGCCTTCCAGATGGGGAAACTGAAGGCCAGAATGGCGAAGTGACTTATGTGTATCACTCCTGGGAGAGGTTCTTGGCTACATCTCCCTTTAAAGAGACCACTTGGTGGTCACTGTAATAAATGATTTTTCCTCTCTCATGAAAACAAATGGGATCAGCAAACTGCTGCCGACTGATCTTGGTCCTTCACTAAGTTCTGAAGGTTCTTCTTGCAAAATGAATTACACAAATTGTAGCTGCGGAAAATGAAACGTAACATCTGTAAAATGTCCCCAAGAATTCTTCCTTTTTCCAGAAAGCAGGCTCGTGAGTCAGTGTGAGGCTTCGTTCAGTGGCAATAACAAACAAATTGGAAACTTCAGTGGCTTCCCTCAGAACAAGCCTGCTTCTCGTTTCTGTAAAGCCGGTTAGCAGGGCTTGCCTCCACGCAGTAACTCAGAGAGCCAGCCTTCCTGCACCGAGCATCAGCCCCACCTCTCACCTGCCTCTCCTAGCCCCTCCAGACAGGTGCATCAGCTCTTCACTACTTCTGCCCCAGTCATGATCATCTATTGGCTAGAATGAGTCACATGGGCCTGTCCCAACTGCAAGGGAGTCTGGGAAATGTAGGAGAACATAGGTGCCGAGGAGCAAACACGGCTTATTCTGTCTGTTCTAGAAAAGAGAGACCTGCCTTTTAGTACCTTGAATATGGCAAGAGAATGGTGTTTGAATATCTCCAGAGTAATGAAAGGGGTCAGAACACTTTCTCTTTTTGAAAAGCAGACATCTTAAGATGCCATTGCTCTTAACTGTCCATAGCAGGCAAACCCTGCCTATCTCCTAAGACCAAGTAAATCATATTTGTTTGAGGCCAGTGTTGTGCTCAGATATCTGAAACCACAGATTTGAGCAGAGGGTGAACACAGTGAGGGCAGGTCTGTCAGGATAGGCTAAATTTTAGGGGCTTTAAAACAACAGTTTGTCTCTCTCCTATACTACCTGTTTGAGAGTTAGCTATAGCTGAGTAAGGATTTGTCCTCCAACTCAGTGGCTTAGAACAATTGCGATTGTAATTTCTCACGATTCTGTGGTTGACCAGGCTCAGCCAGGCAAGCAAATTATGTGGAGTGAGAAAAGCCAATCACAGAGGGATACATATTGCATGACTCCATTTATGTAACATTTGTGATAAAATTACAGAGATGGAGGACCTGTTAGTGGCTTGAGAGTAGCAAGACAGAGTCTTATAGTGCCGGTACAGTCCAGTTTCTTAATTGTGCTAGTGGTCATACAAGGCTGTGCACACCCCAGACACACACAAGACACAGGCACACACACAGTCATGAATGCATATTAACCGATGAGCTCTGAATAAGCTCTGCCAATTGTAGAATGATACCAGTGATGTCAATTTCTGGTTTGATGTTGTATTATAGTTATGCAAGATGTTGCCGTTGGGAGACGGTGGGTGAAGGGTGCATAGACCCTCCCTGTACACTTCGTTGCAACTTCCTGGGCATCTGTGATTATTTCACAATCAAAAGGTTAAAGATGTAGGCAGTGGGTTTCTAGAGCTTGTCCTGTTCTACAATGATTTAATCACAAGAGCCCCATCTCTATCACCAGCACCACAAAAACAAACAGAGCACGCTGAAGAATGTAGCAGACAGAGTGCAGTGACTGGAAGAAAGTTCCTCTGAAAAAAAGTTGCAATGTTAGTGTAAAGGGATTATGGATATTTTTCTTTTACATGTTTTTTCTTCTCCTTTTTCTCCCTCCAGCTCAAGTTCCTCCAAAAGCCGATTCCAAGACGAGGATTGGATCAAGTAGTTTATTTCGGGTGAAGGAGAGAAGACAAGGAAAGGTTTGCGTCAAGGAATTACCTGTGGAGCAAATGAAGCTTCGTCCTGCTGGGGACCTCTGGGAGCCAGCATAGGGCACATGCCTCAGGGCTGTCTCCACTGGTGTGCGAGAGAGCTGGGGTATTTACCCACGCACTTTGGCTTTGTCAGTTACTGCTAGAGAGCTGCTCCCCGGGAGTATTAATTCCGTCGCCTGTGTGTGGCAAAGCAGGATTCGGCAGCAAACAAAAGCCTTCAGTTTGGGCAGTTGGAAGACAGGCCGGTGTGCACTGAAGGGTAAGGACAGGTGCATGGGATAGAAACCCTGTGCGAGAAATAAAAACCAGAAGGAAAATGCAACATGCTTAATGTGCAGACTGCTTGCTTACTACATCCTCAATATCTGTCCTTTATTCTTTGTTCCAGCAGAAACAATCTCATCCCAGGCAAGCATTTGTTGGGGATGACAAGAAGCACTGTGGCCAGGCAGGAGGCAGAGAGAGCAAAGAGAGACAGGGCGGGAGCCTTTATTGTGATTCCTGCAGATGGGAACATGTGAGACAGGACAGACAGGCTCAGAATTGACTAGCCTGAATAATTTCAGTGGGTTCTGAAGCATAAGAACTGTCCCTACTGGTCTGCTCTTTGGCCCTGTGGTTAATAAGGCAGGTAGAGAGTGGCCCAGAGTGGGAGACCCAGGAACAGAGTCGGTTGGGTTGTGGAATCTGGATTGGAGCCCTTTACTAACTCTAGGAGTAACCCTGCAAGGGGCAGTCTTTCCAGGCTCAGCCAGGCCCCCAGGGTCAGAGTATCAGAAATGTGGTCCATCCAAAGCCCTTCCCCAGGGACCACCCATGCACCTTCCTGCATTATTTTTCACCATACCAGTTAACAATAGCCAGCAGACCGCATAGTTTACTTGCTTATTATATTGTCGGAGTCCCCGACTGTGGTGCCAGCCCCATAAAGCAGGAATGTTTGTCTGCTTCAGTCTCTGTGGAAGTCCAGAACCTAGAACAGCGCCTGGGACAATGAACTGAATGAATGAGTTGATCCGTATATTCCTCAAGTTAAAGATTGACCGTTCTTCAGCAGTTTGTAGTCAAAGTTCAGAGCCTCCATAGACTTTTAGAATTTTAGTGGCCTCTCTGATGGACCCTGGGGCACTGTGTTTTTTTGCAAACCCAACAGAGCAGGAAATCTGTGTGGCCTTCAGAATCCAATATTGAGTGAAACCATGTTGCGTGGCCATCTACTTCTGACTTGAACCATTCACAGGAGTGGGCATCTCTGAGCAGTGGGTGAGGCCCCTGGTCCTGAGTGAGTGAAAGGGGATACTTCTCCCTGGAGGTGACTCTTGGTCACATTTTTCCTTCACCCCCTCCTCTGTCCTAAAATTAGCCAGGATCCTGGGAGCGGTCGAGGCTGCCTTGAGCTATTTTTAACAGATCCAGGAGTTGTGACTAGACTGGGCTTAGCTACCAGGAAGGGATGTCAGTGGGAGGTCTCACTTCAGAGAGGATTGCGAGCCTCCCTAAAACGTGCAAGTTCCAATTTCTGACTTGAGAGATGATGTAAACTGAAAATTATGGGGGGGGGCATAGCTGACTCGGAGGAATGTGCCCCTCTTGATCTTGGGGGTGTGAGTTCGAATCCCAGGTGGGATATAGGGATTATTTAAATAAATAAAAATCTTTAAAAAGAAAGTTATTAGGAGAGAAGCAGAGGAATGAGTAAAACACAATCATTCATTCATTCATTCATTCAGTGTCAGGCTCTGTTCTGGGCACTGGGAATAGAGGAAGTAACAAAGACAAAAAAAGAACCTCTGTGCCCTGGAAAAAAAGAAGAGGTTAGAGTATCTACTCATATCGGAAAGCAAGGAAAGGGCTTTCAAAACTAAAGAATTTTATCAAAAGAATACATGAACTAGATTGACGGGATTCCCACTTGTCACAATTCAGGTACCATTGTACTCTGTTAGTCAAAAACCAGTGTCATTAAAAACCTTGCTTATAGAGTTAAATGCAATTTATTTATTTATTTTTTAAAAGATTTTATTTATTTATTTGTCAGAGAGAGAGAGAAAGAGTGAGCACAGGCAGACAGAGGCAGAGGGAGAAGCAGGCTCCCTGCTGAGCAAGAAGCCTGTTGTGGGACTCGATCCCAGGACGCTGGGATCATGACCTGAGCCGAAGGCAGCCTCTTAACCAACTGAGCCACCCAGGTGTCCTGTTAAATGCAATTTTCGTTTGCAGGCCGCAGAAATGGGTTTGGTGAGTCTTACATTTAAAGGATGGGTTAGGGGTGCCTGGGTGGCTCAGTGGGTTAAAGCCTCTGCCTTCGTTCAGGTCATGATCCCAGAGTCCTGGGACCGAGCCCCGCATCGCATCGGGCTCTTTGCTCAGCAGGGAGCCTGCTTCCTCCTCTCTCTCTGCCTGCTTCTCTGCCTACTTGTGATCTCCGTCTGCCAAATAAATAGATAAAATCTTTAAAAAAAAAAAAGATGTGTTATATAGAAATAATATCAGAGGTGCTCAGCATTGAGTGGAAACTGGAGAAACAGGCTTGGAGAAAGGAGAGAAACGGAAGGAGGAGCTCTGGGAGTCTAATGGGCACTAGGAGGGTTGTGCATTGCCGATGATAATAATGCATGGCTGTAACCCTCAGCAGATAGTCCTGGTCCGCATCTGCTTGCCCAACGGCCTTGCCTAAAGTTGCCAAAGGCTGCACAGCAGGCTGGAAGTGCCTGTGAATGAGCAGCTACATCCCACTATCCCACTCCTGCCACCGTCAGCAGCCATCAGCCCATGACTGATAGCAGCTGGTGAGTCGCTGCCCCGGCTCCCTTGGGCTCAGGTGGGATGATTCTGAGGGGTGTGTACTGCCTTATCCCACAACACTCCCCAGTAGAACTGGGCCCCAGGGGCCTGTGGGGTCACCTTTTTATCAGTGCACCTGTATGGGCTGCTCTTCTCTTTCTGTTTCACATCCTCAATCCCAAACTGGCATTTCCTGGAGTCACCTCCCAAATAGATGATTTACCTATGAGCCCTTGGGTCAGTGCCAACTTCTGGGGGGGACCCAAGTGAAGACAACTGCATTCCATGGCAGAATTCCCCAGATCCAGGAATTTAGAATCCACTTTGAGAGGAAAGGGCTGAGAAGTGGTGTCAATATCAGCATCTAGAAGTTTCTCCCAAGTTTCCTAGTTGCCTGGAGACAACAGCCCCTGATATAGGAGTTGGGCACAGTGGGTTTCCTCAGGACTGGGAGCACAGCTCTGCTCTGAGTTCCCCTTCTTTCTGTTAGTACTCAGCTACCACTGGACACCCTGAGGAGTGGTTAGGGAGCTCCCAGCCAGGGTCCAGTGCATCCCTTCTCCTGGTCACTTATGTATTATCACAGGATGCCTGTGCCCATTCAGGCTGGATAAAAAGTTTATAGGAAGTTTATCCTCAGCATGTCTATGTTTGATGAGCCTTCCTCCTTGGGGGCCAGCGAGAGGATTCAGAGCCAAGGTCACACAGAAGACAGCTCTCGACACGTGCTACCCTTTCAGACATCCCCAAGTGACTGTGGGCCACTCACCCTGGAGCCAAAGCAAGGAACAGGAACAGGGGTTGGTCAAGCATGGATCTCTTGTCTGCCCCAGGAGGGGCCACTGGTGTTGGAACAGCTCTTATGCAAAGACTACTCTCAGAGGAGAATTTCCTGCCCCCACCCCCACCCCCACTATCCCCCGATGAAAGGGAAAAGGGGTGCTGATAGGAAAGTAGAAGGTTAGATGCTGGATAGTCAGAAATACAGTCGACATCAGCTCTCCAGAGGGAATGAGATGCTGTCACCTTTGTGATTTCTTTGTTGCATTTACAACAGTTTTACAGAGATTAAAAACAAACAACCCTTCCCCCAAATCCAAAAAAATCATATCTTGCTCCAGCAGATGTCATGGGTTCTCCTCCCACCTTGGACCACCTTGGAATTCACGTGCAAGCCATTCCCTTCTACACCAACAACTGCCTTCGGCCCTCTGGACTGGCTTCCTAGGGCTACTGTAAAAATCGACTGCAAGCAGTGGCTTTATAAACAGAAATCTCTAAGTTCTGGAGGTCAGCAGTCCAAAATGAAGGTGTTAGCAATATTGGTTCTTTCTGGATGCTCTGAGGGAGAGCTCATCCCATGCCTCTGTCCTGGCTCTTCGTGATTCCCCCAAATCCTTGGCATTTCTTGGCTTGTGGCCATATCATTCCAGCCTCTGCCCCTGTCATCACATGGGTTTCTTCTCTGTACCTATCTCTCTGTGTGTTACCTCCTCTTCTTAGGAGGATGTCAATCACTGCTTTTAGGGTTCACCCAAAATCCAGGATGATCTCATCCTGAGATCCTCAATTACATCCTGAAAGGTCCTTTTTTCAAATGAGGTCATATTCACAGGTTCTGGGGTTTGGGGTGTGGACATTAAGGCGCTGGTTCTCAGTCTGTGTGGATATGACAGTCTGAATGTTTGTGTCCCTCCAAAGTTCATATGTTGAAATCCTAGTCCCCAGTGGGATGGCATTTGGAGGTGAGACCACTGGGGTGGAATTAGGTCTTGAGGGTAGAGCCCTTTCTAATGGAATCAGTACCCTTATGAAAGGACCCCCAGCGACCTCTTTCTTTGGCACCAACAGCCCCTCTTTATACCAACAACTCCCTTCAGCTCTCTGACTGTGTTAGTCCATGTGAAGACAGAACAGGGAGTCAGCTGTCTGCAACCTGGAAGAGGCTGTCACCGAACCTGACCATGCTGGCATTCTGAGCTTGGACTTCCAGACTCCAGAACTTTGAGAGACAAACTTCTCTTGTTTTCAAGCCACCCAGTTTATGGCAATTTGTTGTATCAGCTCAAATGACTTAAAGAGTAGGCAAGTCAGAAGGGCTGTAAAATGAATACCCCCAGAGTGGCCCTCAAACAATGTGGGACTAGCGCTGATGGAAAGATGTTCCTTACATCTCAGTGGGACAGCCCTGGGGGCATCTCTCAGAGCATCCTGGTGGGATTGAGTCCTCCTTGCTAAGAGGGAGAAAGTGCCCGGGACTCATAGACTCTAAGATGGTCCCTAATGGTGCTTGCTTCCTGGTACTCACATCTCATGTCATCCCTTGCCCTACAGGGTGGTTGTATTGGTTTCTAATCAACAGACTGTGGCAAATATGATGGTATGTCAGTTCCCTGGTTATGGTCCATAGATAGTCCCTTCGCTAGCAGGTTCTCTCTTGCTGGCTTTGGTGAAATATTCACTATGTGGGGATAGCTGTGTGGCAAAGAATGAAGGACCATGCTAGTCAACCACTGGGAAGGAACTGAAATCCCAAGTCTAACAGCCTGCAAAGAACCAAATCTGGCCAACAACCTTATGATCTTAGAAGTGGATCCTTTGTCAATCAAGGCTTTGGTTGAGACTGGGGTGCTGGCTGACATCTTGGCAGCCTGTTAGAGTCCCTGCCACAGAGGGTCCACTCAAGACATCCCTGGATTTGTGACCTTCAGAAACTGTTGGACAACAAAGTGTGCTGTTTTATTATTTTTAAAAAAGATTTTGTTTATTTATTTTAGAGAGAGAGAGAGAGAGAGTGGGGGTAGAGGGAGGGGGAGAGAGAATCCCAAGCAGACTCTGAGCTGAGCATGGAGCCCAATGTAGGGCTCAATCCCATGACCCTGAGATCATGTCCTGAGCCAAAACCAAGAGTCAGATGCTTAACCAACTGAGCCACCCGGGTGACCCTGAAGTGTGCTGTTTTAAATTGCTAGGTTTGGGGTAAATTTTTTATACAACAATAGCTAACCAATACCATGCCCATCATCACACCTTTTATTGACTTCCCTTCTCTATCTTGCTTCACCGCTTCTTTACCCAGCTTCCTGGGATCGCTCCCCAGTAAACTACTTGCACTGAAGTATTTATCTCTAGGGCTGCTCTTGAGGACATTCAGACTAAGACACCTGTCATTAGGACTATGGGTTATCTACTTTTGTTTATAAAGAAGTCAGTGGCATGTTGGAAAATGTCAAAGAACAGAAAGTGTCCTAAAGCTTTTTGCTAGTGTTCAGTGTAGGTGGATTCGCACCCAGCATCCATCCCAATGTCCTGATCTGTTTTCTTGTAATGCAGAGGCTGGGCAGCAAAACATGGCACTTCAAAGAATCCCTTGCAGGTAGAATGCTGGAGGCGAATCATGTCCAACCAACTGGAAGCCCACTAGGTTTGGAAAGTATGGTGAGTTGGAGGCCATCTTTTCACGGCTTCGGCTGTTAGTACTGCTATGGATGACTGGAGATATCTTGGCTTTCCATTTTTATTTCCTAGCAGAATTCCAATGCCCAGGGCCTAACTTTGGGAGTTTCAAGAGAAGTTTTGGTCCAGCTTCCTGGTCTTTGAATCATGACCCAGGATTATGGTTTTGCAGTTAACATTTTGGGAAGTGACCTCCAATAGATACCCTTCTGTGTTAATTAAGGTAATAATAGTTGCTGTAACAGCTGTGTTTTAGGGCATCAGAAGGATGATTTTTGCTTATGTGGAGTCAGTGGAGTGTTTGACAAATGGTTTCCCTTGTGAATCTGAAACATCCAAGATGTGGAGGTCAGGATGAGATAAGCTATGTGAGAGATTTGTTAGGGATGGTGAGGATGTGGGGAATAGAGTGAACAGTGACCTTTCTTTCCCTGGGAGCTTCTCTTGCAGCCAGAGTCTGTTTTGCCCACACTGTGGCAGTTGGAAATGCTGGGGAACCAAAGTCCCCTGAGAGAAGACTTTTAGTAATGACTGACAGAAGGTGGTGGGTCAATACTCCAGTTCCTCGCTCCTCAGGGGGCCATACTCTCAGGGGCATGTTCTACACTGGCTCCCAGACTTCCCCAGAGGGATTAAACCCTAGTTACCTGCTAGTAGTAAGTAGGATACCAACACATCCTTTACTATATGCCTTCTCTCTCTCCATCCTACTTCCCTGTTTTCTAGTGATGCTTCCCAGGGACTGCTTCTTAAACACTTGACTTATCCTCAAATCCTGTCTCAGGGTTGAACTTCTGAAGTTGAAGACACTCTCAAAATAGACTGAATATGTTAAGTCTATCCAACCTGAACTTCGGTGTGTGTGTGTGTGTTTGTGTGTGTGTGTGTGTGTGTGTGTGTGTGAAGAAAGCACAATTTGGAAAGGCAAACACCTTACAGAGAGTTGGTACTGCCCCTGCACAAGACTTTGTTTTGATGTCTCCTCTAGCTCCTGGAACAGAATCCCCAGTAAAGCCATGTGTCCTAGAAATGGTTGAGTTGATTTGTGACTTGAAACGGGGAAAGAAAACCAAAGAACTGCATTTGTTATCAGCTCAGAATTGCTCACCGTTCTGTTTATATTCTGAAGTGGGTTGAGGAGGATTTGGCAGCTCCTTTGTTTCCCCTTAGCATGCAGCCAGATAGCACTGCAGACTTTTCTGGTGCAAAGAGCAAATGCACACCCATTATGTGCCCACTGACACCATCCAAGAATTTCCCTCTTCTGACCCTACTTGGAAAATGACAAAGCTGTCAATATCTGTAAGAGTCTGAACAATTTTTTTTGCTAAACACAACTTCAACTGGAAGAAAACCATTGATTTTCTTCCAGCTCAGAAGCAACTGCAGTTCTTGGCACCACACCTGGCATGGCTGCTCTGGGGGATAATGGAGTACTGCCTGCCCTCCTGAGTCACAGCCTCTCTGTAGGCACACACCATTGTCAGAGACTGCCAGTCTGCTGATAGGAGTCTCATTGCCTCTGTGCCAACCACTGACTTCCACAGAGCCCAAGACCTGAATCATTGCTTCTTCATGGGGGATGGTCAAGAAATAGAAGCAGAAAATGGATTCTTTCTTATTGTACAGAAGTTGGCTGGCTTTCAAGGCGAATGCTCTTAAGACAAATGCTTAACTGGGCTTTGGGCAGAACTTTCTCGCGTTTTTGCTCACTCTCAGAAATCAAGCAGGGGAACAATCTGGGAGATCAACCAGGTGCTGGCAGTATTTGGGGACCATCTGAATGAAGGTAAGTCAAAGCTCTATGGTTATCGTTATGGATTTTGTGAAAAATCTGAGAACTCTTTTGGTCCAATGGCCACACTGTGAGAGATCAGAGACTAACTCTGTGGAAATTTTTGACTCTAGCAGAAGACTTCTGCAGCCTGGTATGGAGTGACAGAAATCTGCAAATACACAATTAAAATTTATTTCCCTCAGGGGCACCTGGGTGGCTCAGTCAGTTAGGCATCAGCTTTTGGCTCAGGTCATGATCTCAGGGACATGGGATAGAGCCCTGACTCAGGCTTCCTGCTCAGTACGGTGTCTGTTTCTTCTCCCTCTGCCTGCTTGTGCTGATTCTTTCTCTCTCTCTCAAATAAATAAACAAACAAATAAATAAAATCTTTCAAAAATTTACTTCCCCTGTTAAAAGAGATTCATAAGCTGTTTCTCACTGATACAACACCAAAGTATCAGGAAGTACTTGACCCCAGCTCTGTGTGCCCATCCCCCAGCTTCTTCAAGCTTACCTGCTATCTGTTCACACCTGTGACCTTCAGAGGGTCCCTTATGGGCACTGGAGCCAATCTGAGGGCCAGAAGTGCCTGGGAGTTTATTTTACCTTGCCCCCGCATCCTAGGTGGCCAATTGCTATTGGATTTAGGAGGCTGTTACGGACTGTTTGTGTCCCTGCAAAATTCACGTGTTGAAGCTCTATCCCCAATGGGACTATATCTGGAGATAGAAACTTTATGAGACAATTAAGATTAAATGAGGTATTAAGGGTGAGGCCCTGGTCAGATAGGGTCAGTGTTCTTCTAAGAAGAGAAAGAGAAACTAGAGCTCTCTTCATGCATGCACCAAGGAAAGGTCATGTGAGCACACAGTGGGAAAGCAACCATGCACAACCCAAGATGGGAGCCCTTGCTAGGCTTCCACCCTCCTGGGTGGACTTCCAGTCTCTGGAACTGTGAGAAAATACATTTCTGTTGTTTAATCCCCCCAGTCCCTGGTACTTTGTTATAGCAGCCCTAACAGATGAATACAGGTTTCCAAAGCCAAGCTCACTTTCCTGAGGCATAATTTATGCCCTAGAGCTCTCTGTTGGATCAGTCTGAAGTCAGAACTGCACTTGGCATTGCGTATTTGTGTGGCTTCCTCCCTTTGCCTGTCCTGATGCCCCAAACCCTTATTAGTTACCTGGGAGTGCTTTCTTTTCTTCCTTCCTTCCTTTCTTTCTCTCTCTCTCTCTCTCTTTCTTTCTTTCTGCAGGAGGTGCAGCTGCAGAGGAAAGGGCAGAGGGAGAGGGAGAGAGAGAGTCTTAAGCAGGCTCCACACCCAGCTCAGAACCTGATGCGGGGCTTGATCTCAGGAATCTGAGATTATGACCTGAACCTAAATCAGGAGTTGGCACTTAACTGACTGTGCCACTCAGGTGCTCCGAGCACTTCTTAATAAATCACTTGCACTTGAGTTCTTGTCTCCAGTTCTGCTTCTGGGAATATCTGACCTAAGAAATTAGTGATGCAGAACATCGCCAAAGGTAACCTGAGTACTGAGTTGAGGACACAGAAACTGCTTGGAAATGAATTTCACATGCAGAGATTTGGTTAGTTTCTATTAGTGGGAGTTCCTTGGGTCAGATTAAGCAATGTCAGCTGCTACAGTACGCAATTCCTGAAATCTCAGGGGCTTTACACAACAAAGGTTTGTTTATCACTCACATGCACTCTGAGGTAGGTTGGGCAGCCCATCTTCCACCTTTTATCAGCACCAAATGGAAAGACATGGTTTCTGAAGTTGTTGGACAGAGGAGAGACCCTGGTTCTTAACCACCTCAGTCTGGAAACAGAATGAATCATTGCTGCTCACAGTTCTTTGCTTGAAACAAGCCATCGGATCCTAATAAAAATGCAAGGGGTAGGGGGCAACTGGTTAGCTCAGTTGGTTAAGTGTCTGACTCTTGATTTTGGTTCAGATCATGATCTCAAGGTTGTGGGATCAAGTCCTAAGGCAGGCTCCCTGCTGAGTGTGGTGTCTGCTTGAGATTCTCTCCCTCTGCCCCTCCTTCCGCATGCGTGCTCTCGCTCTCAATAAAATCTTTTAAAAAATTTACAGGGTATTGGGAAATGTAGAGGAGCACATGGGTTGTTTGGGGAATGATAGTGAAAATGATAGAGAAAGTGAGAGCAAGAGAGCATGAGCAGGGGGAGGGCAGAGGGAGAGGGAGAAGCAGACACCCTGCTGACCAGGGAGTCCAGTTCAAGACTTGATCCCAATATTCTGGGATCATGACCTGCACCAAAGGCAGACAGTTAGCTGATTGTGCCACCCAGGAGCCCCTATGGTTTTTCTTACAGTGGGGTTGCACCTTATGTGATGATTTGGTTTCTGAAGGCAATGAAAAAGGCAAAAGCTGCGTGTGACCCAAATTGCCTTCCAAAATCTTTTAGGAAGGCAACATCAAAATGATTTGTAGGCTCATATTGTCTTTCATTACCGAAAATAATAACAGAACATGTCTTTCTTCTGCATTTGCAGGCAAAAATTAATAAATGCTCCTAAAGTTTTTGAAATTTTGCTAATTAAAGTGAACTAAAATTTGAATATACTTTGTGAATTTCAATGACAAAGCATATGGTTTTGCTTGAATAAGAAGCTGAATTAAACCCCAAATACATGAACTGTAAAATATTGACAAAGTTAGACTTCATCAAGATTAAGAAATTTTCTGGGGCACCTGGGTGGCTCAATTGGTTAAGTATCTGCCTTCAGCTCAGGTCATGATCTTAGGGTCCTGGGATCAAGCCCTGCATAGGGCTCTCTTAGTGGAGAGCCTGCTTCTTTTTCTCCATCTGCCCTTCCCCTCATTCACTCTATCTCTCTCAAGTAAATAAATAAAATCTTTAAAAAAAGGATTAAGAAATTTTCTTCATCAAAAGAGCCCATTGAGAGAACATAAAGTCAAGTCATGGAATTGAAGAAGATAATCTAGATGGCATATTCTCAAAGGACTCATATTCAGAGTATATAAAGAACTCCCACAAACCAGTAAGACAAATACATGAAAACAAAATGGGCAAAAACCTTGAACAGGCTGGGTCATTTTGCTTCAGGCTGTGGATTGTCTGGGTTTAGCTGGTGCCAAGTTGAGGACTGGGTTTACTTTTCTCATGTCTGTTAACTCTGTGCCCCAAGATAAAGGGGAAGCAACTCCCTAGGCCGTGCTCTTTTCCTAACAAAAGAATGGCGTGCAAGAGCCAAATTAAATCATACAGGAACATTCAAAAGCTTTGTTCACATCTGCTAAGATCCATTGGCCAAAGCAAGTCATCTGATCAAACCTAGCATCAGTGAGTTGGGGAAATACACTCCACCCACAGTGGAAGGGCACTGTATGGTCACATGAAAAGGGTGTGGATGTATTGCATTTCTAGAAGTGCAATCCCATCTACCTTGGCAGTCATGGTTAGGTTATGGGAAGGAGGGAATTCCTTACCCAATGGACAATGGATGTGAGAGATAGTATGAGTTCTAATGACATCTTTGGCAGCTCTGGCTCTAGTAATTCTTGAAGCTGGATTTAACTTTGGCCTTCCCAGAGTCACCAACTGATACATCCCCCTGCTGCTTCCCTTTATGATAAAGCTATTTTGAATCAGGATCCTGTCACCTACAAACACATGATTCCTAAAGTACACTCTCCCTCATGGTAAATTAGAGTGCTCATTTCTTCTCACCAATAACAGCACTGGGTGTTAATATTCTTTTTTGGTTTTTGCCTATTTTCCAGGTGAAGAATGGCACCTTGTTTAAACTTCAATTATTTGCCAGTAATATAAAATCTCTTCCTACACCTATTGACCATTTGTATTTCTCCTCTGTGAAATGAATTTGGCTTACTATTGGAATGTGCTGATTTTTCAGGCTGGAGTTGGGTTTGCAACAGGGATACATTTTCTAAGTGTTTGGGGGTGCTGAAATGGTTTTGCTATTGATTATAATATCCCTCCAGGCTGAGAATGTTTCTACTTTTATGTAGCCAATGTTTCTTGTTGAAATGAGCACAGAATGACTTGTGTCAACTTTTTTATAAAGCCTCAATGAATATTATTTTGGGTTAGAGAGTAAGAATAAGACAGAGGGTGAGACAGCTGTCGCAGTCCCCTGGAAAGTGGTATCATATATCACAATTTTATGGTTACTGTTCTTTGGAAGTGTGGCACCTTCCTGGGAGAAATCTAATCCTTGAAAAAGAATCTGCCTATTAAAAAAAACCCTGAATATATGAATCCAACTAATTTCCAGAAAAGGGGTATGGCACAGAAAGAGGAACATTTTTTAGGAAACAATTATTGTCATGTGTGAGATCTCAGACTAGAATTCGGGCATCTGGACACTTAGCTCCTAATTCTTGGGGAGAGGCAGGGGCATGAACTGGTTGAAATCCTTGCTCGGTAAAGTGTGTTTTGTGGCTTAGCAACATCAGCAACACCTGAGAACCTTCTAGAACTGCAAATCTCCACCTCTGTCCTGGATTACTGAATCTGAACTTCCTGGATAGACTCTGGAGCATGATAAACCTCAATGAATTTCAGCCTCTGTTACACATCACTTTTACTGTGATATTTCTCAGTCCAGAGACACTCTCAACTTGCAACCTGGCTACACAGACTGTGGTAGATCACAGGTGTGACATATCACTGCCTCTGCTGTTTGGCTAAGGTGGTTATCCTGTTCTTTGTAATTGGTCAGGAGGGAGACGGATAATATCGCTGTCACCATGGGATTTAGCAGCAGTGGTGAATTTAGAACACTTCCCCATGTGTGGGAGGCTGATTAGCTACATTTGCTAAGTACCTAACAGCTGCTATTAGCCTTTAATGATCTTAATTCCCAAAGTAGCTTGGTGGCAGAGAGAGCCATTGTCAGATTTTTCTGTGCCAAGGTTCCCAAGGGACAGACATTTGCTTTTAGCATCTGTGTGTTAGAGACCCAAAAGGAATGTTTTCTGGGTCCTGAAGATTTCTAACCAAGGGGGTTAGTAACAAAACCCATATTTGGCAGGAGGATTAAACCCTGAGATTGAAATTGCTCTGAATGTATCTCATGGGCAAACAGACTATGTTCTCTCAAAGCGTTTGCCTTTAGAGATGAAGCAAGGAGAAGGCTTTTGTTCTATGTTCAAGAGCAGTGTGCCTTCTTTGTACTAAATTCCAGTCAGCTGCTTTGTGAGCTTTCTTGTCCATAGTTAGAGGAATACCCTTAGCATCCCTCCACATAATTGCTTTGCAGGTGAATGCAAAGTTACCTTTTTGAAAATGGATTTTCTTAAGATTTTCGGCCAAAGTTTTAAAACTCCAGCTGTACTTCCTGGCTGTGTGTCACTGGTTACATCACTTAGCCTTTCTAGATCTTAATTTTCTCTTTTACAAAATGAGATTAATACTAGTAACTAACAATAATAGGACTGAATGGGTTAAAGCAAATAAAATACTTAGAATAGTGCCTGACATATCATATGCAAACATTAGCCGGTATGATTTTACTATTAGTGCGAACAATTGTAAGTAAGTCACCGCATGCTTGCCTCTGCCCTCCATGGCAGGATTTGCCATCCACCCCAGGAATCCCTCCCCACTTCATACTTTTGGTAATAGGACTCACTTGAATTTTGGTAGAGGACGTGGTTATGCAGCTTCTCTTGCAACTACATAAGGACCATGTGATCAAGGTCCTAGCAGCAATAGAATATAGTAGAAGCAATACATAAATTTCTGTGTTGCTTCCAGAAGAGGAAATGCTTGTCCTCCACTTTTTCTCCACACCCCTACCCCATGACAGCTGGAACAAGGACATGGGGATAGGCCAGGCTGGGCATGTGGATAAAGACAGACTCTAGAGATGGCAGAGCTATGAGGTAGAAGGAACTGGTCCCTTGGTGATCTTGTACAGTGAAACTTTGCCTGTGTCAGACCTCCTGCCCATGTCTGGAGTCCTAAGTAAGAGAGAATGAAATTTCTTTCTTATTTGAACCATTGTTTTCCTGGGTCTCTTAGCTTCTATATCTTGTTTCCATGCTCAATAACACATCACTTACAATCTGTGCATTAGACTGTATCTTAGGGAAATGGATTTAGTGCTGAACATGAGTCAAAGTTTGTTTTAAAAAATTCAGAGCTCATTGCTCACCTAGCAGACTCTAGAAGCAAGTGGGTCAGTCCCAGCTCACCTACAAATACAGATGAGGCCACATTAACATGAATGCTTGAATTTCAACTACTCTTTTATTCTCTGCCCTTGGACCTCACCACTCTTCCACACTGTGTTGCAGAATTCTGAGGGACTGTTTCATTTGTGTCCAGGCAAAAGTTTGCTCACAACAGGTTTGCTGCTCTTACCATCCCAATGGCAGCCATCTTGTTACCTTCTCTCCTGTTTTCCATGGGCACCCTGCTCTTTTGGACAACAGGGCCCCGTGATCCTTCCTGATGGTCTTCTCGGCGCTCATGGCCCCCAAGCTGCCAAGGGTCTTTGAGGAGGGGACTGGCTTTTCCTCCAAAGCTGTCAAGATTACATTTCACTGCAATCTGCCTTTCATCACTGCTGTTGGAAGTCTGTTCATTAACGCTGACCTGCCTTCGTTCGGAGATGATGTGTACTTTCTCTCTGGCTGTTGTAACGATCTCTCTGTCTTTGGTGTTTACAGTTTCACCAAGATGCATCTAGGTTTTCATTTATTTGTTTTATCCCGCTTGGGATCGGTTATGCTTCTTGAACCAGTGGACGTCACATTTTTCCTAAATTTTCAAAAAATTTGCAGTGAACTCTAAGTTGCCTTTCCTCTGTTTTTTTCTACTTGACCCTCCTGGGTCTTTGATTAGATGCACCCAAATCAAATGAAGTTTCCACCACCCCCACGGAATGGGGGTTTGAACCAGCAATAAAATTGTTACAAAAAAAATAATAAATTACCATCTTTCCTTAAGTATCTACTTCGGGATCTGAAATTCACACTTGCAACATTCTCAGGGGTTCAACACAAGGAAGTCCAGACTCTGAAACCAGGGGTTGGCAAACTGTGGCCCACCAGCCAGATTTGCTGACTGCCCGTGTTTGTGATTAAAGTTTTGTTGGCCACACCCACTCACCTACCTACAATGTGGGGCTGTTTCAGTGTTACAGCACCAGAGTTGCAATGGAGATGGGACAGCCTGAAAAAAAAAAAAAACAACCCAAAATGGTTTATTATCTGGTCCTTACAGTAGTTTGCCAACTGCTGTGTAGATCAAGCTTTCAGTCCTTCCACAATTTAAGACCAGTTTTTCAAATATATACTTCACTGCTCTACCACATAAACTTTCCAGAAAATTCCCACTGGTATGTATAAAGTCCACTGAGCCATTAGCACTAATGTTGTTTTGGTCCCCAATACAATTAGGGGGGAATGAAGACCCCACCTGTTCCCACCTTCCAGTGGAAAACAACTGGATGGAAAAATGGAGTGTCATCCTAAAAGTTGGGGAATTGTGGGTACATCTGCTTTAGCAATACAAGGGTAGATGATTCCTATTTTCACTCAATGCATACATGACTTAAAGTCTACTTATTGAAAAATTATAGACCAAACATACTGCTGATGCAAATAAGTGTTATTAAGCCCTGTAGGATTTGCCAAACACCCCACAACAAATTACATTGACAATAACAAGCTAAACCCACAATGATTTACCATTAGCTAAGTAAAAAAACCAGCATTTGAAAACCATGGCTGAGGCGCCTGAGTGGTTCAGTAGGTTAAGCGTCTGCTTCCTGCCTTCGGCTCAGGTCAGGATCTCAGGGTTCTGGAACTGATCCCTGCCTAGGGTTCCCTGCTCAGCCTGAAACCTGCTTCTCCCTCTCCCTCTGCCTGCCACTCACCCTTCTTGTACTCTCTCCTTCTCTTTCTCTCCGCACTGCTCTCTGTCAAATAAATAAATAAATAAATAAATAATCTTAAAAAAAAAAAAAAAGAAGAAGAAGAAAAGAAAACCCTGGCCAACTCGGGGCACCTGCGTGGTTCAGTCCGTTAATTGTCAGACTCTTGATCTCAGCTCAGGTCATGATATCAGGTTATGAGAGCAAGACGAGGGTTGGACTCTACCCTAAGTGTGGAGACTGCTTAAGATTCTTTTGCCCTGTCTTTCTGCCTCCCCACCAAAAAAAATGGTATGAAGCTTTTTTTTTTTTTCTTTTTTTTTAAAGTAGGCTCTACACCCAGCATGGAGTCCAAGCTGGGGGCTCGATCTCACCACCTGAGATCATGACCTGAGCTGAGATCAAGAGTGGGACGCTCAACTGACTAAGCCACTCAGGCACCCCACTACCACTACCTCCAAAAGAAAGAAAACCATGGCCAACTCGAGAGAACACAAAGATGAAAAGTTCCTTTAGAACATTATGGGAATTTGGGGCGCCTGGGTGGCTCAGTGGTTTCAGCCTCTGCCTTCACCTCTGGTCATGATCTCAGGGTCCTGGGATCAAGCCCCACATCGGGCTCTCTGCTCAGCGGGGAGCCTGCTTCCCTCTCTCTCTCTGCCTGCCTCTCTGTCTACTTGTGATCTCTCTGTCTATCAAATAGATAAATAAAAATCTTTAAAAAAAAAAAAGAACATTATGGGAATTCCTACACATGTTGGTGTAACATGTGTGTATAATGCAGTGAGGTAATATTTGGCAGCCAGAATTTTAGGTGAAATACCAAATTTAAGTGCTCAGTAAACAATAAGGTGTTTCTTTTTTCCTTTTTTTACAGATTTATTTATTTGAGAGAGAGAGAGAGAGAGACTGCAAGCAGTGGGAGGGGCAGAAGGAGAGAGGAGAATCCCAAGAAGACTCTATGCTGAGTACAGAGCCTGATGCAGGGCTCAACCCCACAACCCCAAGACCACCACCACAGCCAAAATCAAGAGTCGGAAGCTCAGCTGACTGAGTCATCCAAATGTCCCCGAGGGTCTATGTTTTGAGAGGTAACTTGACAGTGATTCCAATTGTTCAAAACTCTTCCAGTTTCTAGATAGCCCTTGGCAAACATACTTTCCATTCCTTGGGTGTTTGTGTTTGTTACCTCAGGATACTGTAATAAATACCACAAACTCGAAGGCTAAACAGTTCCTTGGCAGTCAGACTTAGTAGGAAAACCAAATTTGGGGTAGGAGGGATTTGTCCCATGTCTCTTTCCTAACTTTTGGTGATTGTGGGAGATCTTTGCCATTCCTTGGCTTGTAGAAGCAGGATCCCAATCTCTGCCTTCATCTTCATGTGGCTTTCTCCTTGAGTGTGTGGGTCCAAATCTCCCCTTTTCCTAAGGACACTAGTCCTATTGGAATGGGAACCCACCCTAGTCCAGTATGACTTCATCCAACCTTTACTAATTACATCTGTACCAACGCTATTTCCAAATTAAGATTCCATTCTGAGGTGCAGGGAGGTTAGGACTCCAATATTTTTCTTTTTGCCAGGGGGTACACAATTTAACCCAGAACAGTGCTGCCATGGGAAAAACATGGCAATTCTCATTCACAACTCTCAATTCCATTTTTTTTTTTTTAAAGTAGGCTCCATGCCCAGGGTGGGGGAGCCCAGGGCATGGTTTGAACTCACAACCCTAAGATCAAGACTTGAGCTGAGATCAAGAGTTGGATGCCTAACTGATTGAGCCATCCAGGTGCCCCATTAATTCTCAACTCCATTAAAAAAAAGAAAGTCATCCAAATAGCTGTGGTGCCTCCAGGACACATTTGAGAAAGGGGTCTTCTTTTGGGCAAAGCTTGAATCTCTCACCCACTGTTTTCTCTGACCTCCCAAGTTTGCCTGAAAGCCCTGTCTACCTTCCATTGATGTGGTTCAGTGTTAGCATATTTCTCCTCAGATGGAGAGGAGCCCACTAGATTCTTCTAGGATGCCCCTCTGAGAGCCAGAAATTTAAGCCCAGGTGATGTGGAGAGATTCCTCGGCTGAGCATCCACGTCGTTCATGGAGATTTTAATCTTTTTTTTTTTTTTTTAAGATTTTATTTATTTATTTGACAGACAGAGACCACAAGTAGGCAGAGAGGTAGGCAGAGTGAGAGGAAGGGAAGCAGTCTCCCCGCTGAGCAAAGAGCCTGACGAGGGACTTGATTCCAGGATCCTGAGATCATGACCACTGAGCCACCCAGGTGGCCTGGTTTTAATTTTTTTTTTTTTAAGATTTTATTTATTTATTTGACAGACAGATCACAAGTAGGCAGAGAGGCTGACAGAGAGAGAGGTGGAGGCAGGCTCTCTGCAGAGCAGAGAGCCTGATTCGGGGCTCGATCCCAGGACCCTGGGATCATGACCTGAGCTGAAGGCAGAGGTTTAACCCACTGAGCCACCCAGGTGCCCCTGGTTTTAAATTTTTGATCGTGGTAAAACACACATAACATACAGTTTACCATTTTAACCATTTTATAGTATATGCAATTCAGCGGCCTTTTGTAGATGCACAGTGTTATGTAATCACTACTTCTGTCTAGCTCTAGAACATGTTCATCATCCCAAAAGGAAACTTGACCTATTAATACTCACTCCCCCAGCCCCTGGCAACCACCTATCTGCTTTCTGTGTCTACGGATTTCCTATTCTGGACATTTCGTCTGCATGAAGTCAATCACTGTGCAGCTTTGCGTGACTGGCTTCTTTCACTCAGCACGCTTTTGCGTTTCATCCCCACTGTACCAGGTCTTAGTACCTTGTTCCTTTTTACTTGCAGAGGTTTTTAAAGACATGCTTGCCTGGCTGTGCTAATCTAGGCGAGTGTTCATCGGAAAATTCATCTGTGGATGGATGAACACTTAGGTTGTTTTCAAGACCTGGCTCTTGTCAATTACGCTGCCCTGAACATGGGGGTACAGACAAGTCTTTGAGACACTGATTTCGTTTCCTATGACTATATACCCAGAAGTGGGATTGCTGGTAGTTTCTATTTTTAATATTTTGCCCCAAAGATTTTATTATTTATTTGACAGAGAGAGAGAGATATCACAAGTAGGCAGAGAGGCAATAAGAGAGAGAGAGGAGGAAGCAGGCTCCCTGCTGAGCGGAGAGCCCGATGCGGGGCTTGATCCCAGGACCTTGGGATCGTGACCTGAGCCAAAGGCAGAAGCTTTAACCCACTGAGCCACCCAGGCACCCCTATTTTTAATATTTTGGGGAATCACTAGCCTGCTTTCTATAGGGGCTGCCCCAACTTACCTTCCCAAGTTATTTTCCACATCCTCACCAACATGTTATCTCTTGTCCTTTTCATAAAAGCCAGGCACTTTTCCTTGCTCTCAAACAATTTCATAACTGCTAGGGATGCCGCCCCTGCTCTCCCCGGAGATCTCAATTATATGAGTCATAAGCCCTCTTTTTTTTAATACCCCCTCGGCCTGTGGGCGCTCCACCTTCACCAGCTTCAAGATCAAGATCAAACTTGGAGCAAGGGTTCCTCTGCTCTCTAGGTGACCATCACGTATGGTGAAGGAAAGCTGGAACTTTTCTGAGAAAGCTGTGCTCCCAAGGGTGTAGATAGAAAACAAAAAAAGAAAGATAATTAATCCACATAAAAAATCAAAACACAAAATAGAAGTTTCCCATCCTTGGATTTTACCGGAGTTGAGCTGAGACTAGTTGGCACCTCCCCACATGGGTGCAAACCCCTGCCTGGGGTTTCTTACCATTCATCGTCTCCTGGATGAGGGGCCCTGAGTGCCTCGTGCCACATAGCTCTGCACTTGGGCTTCAGGCTTTCGTGGGAGGGAGAGAGAGGCTGTTGGTGCCCACAGATCTGAGAGGCAGGGAGGAAAAGAAGGAGTGGCATGGGTGCTAGTCCCAGGAGGGTCCTTGAACAGGTTCTGAGGCTACATGGATGAAGGGAAAGCTGCTTTCCTGAGACTTTGGGAGACCCAAAGGGCCCAGGCCACACTGCTCCAGGACAAGATGACACAGAGCAATCACAATGTTGGGGAGGTGCCTCCTGTTATAGAAACAGACCTGGGCAGGGATGCATTTTTTTTTATTAAGATTTTATTTATTTATTTGACAGAGAGAGATCACAAGCAGGCAGAGAGGCAGACAGAGAGAGAGGGGGAAGCAGGCTTCCTGCTGAGTAGAGAGTGCAATGCAGACCTTGATCCCAAGACACTGTGATCATGACCTGAGCCAAAGGCAGAGGCTTAACCCATTGAACCACCCAGGTGCCCTGGGAAGGATGCATTCTTAGGAACATTGTTGGTCCTACAAGATGTAAAGG
The DNA here is from genome assembly GCF_022355385.1 of Mustela nigripes. NCBI lineage: Eukaryota > Metazoa > Chordata > Mammalia > Carnivora > Mustelidae > Mustela > Mustela nigripes. The sequence goes on along the minus strand of NC_081558.1, from coordinate 9,519,751 downwards.
ACTTCCAAGGATTTCCCCTTGTAGGATAAAGAAGAAGCATGAACTGGGGCAGAAGAGGTCACTCATGGATGTAGATGCCACCAGCATCCCTGCTCTTGGGAAATTGAGCGTGATAGGGATTGGGAGGTCTGGGACTCTCCCTCAGAGGTAAGAAGCTTGAAGGGAGGCCAAGTGGTCCCAGTTCAGTGGTGGTCTTGGCTCCTGGAAGAAGCACAGGCAAACCCACTCTGGAAGGATACTTCCCCAATCTCAGATTTAGAGCCCCCAAACTCCCACTCAACAAGAGTGAAGGATGGGACTTGTTAATAGGGTAACGAACTGACTACCCAAGGAAGCTTCCATGGCTGCATGGAGATCACTCTGGGAAAGCAGTGGGTGAGCCTTTTGGGAAGCATATCTTCTGGGTTAGGAACAAGGCTTGGGTGAGTTACTCTTTTGTCATTTAGTGCCTTACGATAGGGGAAGCCATCATCCTGGGTTGCCATGGACTTTTCTGGTGTTGGCACTGCAAGCTGAGTGTGCTAGGAGCTCCTTTGGCTCAGGGCAAACCAGAATGGTTGGTTACTTTCTTCCTTAATGATTTCCTCAAATCAGAAACCACAGCAAGTTAGTAAGTGCATATAAATTAGTGAGTTCATTTGTTATATAAATATGTATTGGTTCTTGGGATATTCTGTTGGGGACACAGCAATGAACAAAGACCACATGCTTTCTGACTCATGATGCTCACCTCGGAGAGGACACAAATGGTGTGTAATTGACAATGGTGAGTTTCTCTGATGGAGATGCTGCAGGAGTAGAACCAAGGGGCCTGGTTCAGAATGAGGAGATAGAGAAGGCCTCTCTCCAAAGAAATGTTTTGATCCTGATGATTCTGATACCAATATCCTTGGTTTTGTGTGGTTTCCCCCATATCACCAAGCAATTCTGCAACACCAGCTGGGTGTCCTACAATTCAACCCAATTCTGACACTGTCTGCCTGAAGACAGCATTGGATTCCTCAGATTAAGGGTTTGGGGTTATAAGATTGTGCTCACCTCAGACACCAATTGTGACCTCAGGTTTGTATCTGTGCTTCTGATCTACTGGGTATAAATCAGGGGTTCCCATGACCCCCTTCTTTGATGCATTGGCTAGAGTGTCTCACACCATTCAGGAAACTAGTTTACTCATCAGATTACTGGTTATTACAAAGAATACTCAAGGGTATGAATCAACAGCTGGATGACGATGGTTCCAGAGGGTGAGGTCCCAAATTAAGAAGCTTCTGACCCTTGGAGTCTGCAAGCATGGTGGTGGTTCACTAACACGGAAGCTCTCTGAACCCCATTCTTTTGTGTTTATGGACGCTGCATCCACAGGCCTGATTCCATAAATCATTACCCGTTGGTGATTGAGCTCAACTTCCTGCCTCTTCCTTCTGCGGAGGTTAGAGGGTGGGACCGAACGTTCAACCCTCTCTGATCATGTGGTTGGCTGCCCTGGCAACCAGCCCTCAGCCTTAGGAGTGTTCCAAAAGTCAACCATTAACATAACAAAAGACACCTTGATCATGCTTATCACAGGAAATTCCAAGGGATTTAGGAGCTCTACACCAGGAACTGGGATAGAGACCAAATATGTATTTCTTCTTATAAATCACAGATCCTAAGAGTCCCTCTCTGTCAATCCCAGGAAATTCCCAGCATTTCCTGGCTGTTGATCAAGTACGTGGAATCGTCGATGGCCAGGTGCCTTATTGCCTCAGGAAATCCTCCTGTAAACTCCCCTTTTCCCCACGAGTGAGAAAAGTGGTCTCTGTGGCAGCAAGGCTGAAGTTCTCTATGACTGTAGATCACTGGGTCTTAGTTCCCAGGACAAGGGAAGGAAAAAAACCCGACTTCTGTGCAACTCCCAACAATTATGAATGGAGCCCCTCAGGGAAATGTTACTGCTCTATAATAAATCCTCAAAAATATTTCCCTGAAGCAGTGTGGTATAATACCTAAAATTAAAGCTCAAGATTATGGGCAGCCTTATCATCTGGTGAAACTGGGAGGGGCCTAGATGGCCTGATGACAGTTCTTCCCCCACCTGACTCCCATGCTGAAGGGTTATGGGCCAAGCAAGCCTCCTTATGATGAAGTTCTAGAACCTAGGTGAGGTTCGGTGGGCTAAGGTCCGGAGCCGATGACCAAGAAAGAATTCTTGAGACATCTTTGGTGCAAAATGGTGGTTTATTAAAGCACGGGGACAGGACCCGTGGGCAGAAAGAGCTGCTGCCTCGGATTTTGAGGGATGGCAGGTTATGTACCTTGCCGTTGGGGGTGTGTGAAGGGAAGGGAGATTCTTGGTGGGGTGTTAGGATCCTGCTATCATTTACATGCCCTTCTACCTCAGCCTCCTCCAGTTTATGGTGGGGAGGGAGACATGAGGGCTTCAGGAACTGAAAGTTATTTGCCTCTGGAAATTTGTGCTATTGGTAAGGTAACTTCTTTGTTTGTAGATCTCTAGGACATCTGTAGAGCAAGGGAGATTCCTGTTCTGCAGGATTGCGATCTCTGCAAGTTAACTATTTATCGTTTTATGGCAGTCAGGGGTGCCTGAGGGATGCCACACATATTACGGAGGGGAGCGGGTGGAGAGGGGGGTGCGAGGCGCCAGCTTGTGCTCTGTCCTCAGCCAGCCTCGTGCTCCCTCATCACTTATAAACCGGCCCATCCTTGGAATTATTGAAACTAGCCAATCCCACCCTCCTGTGGGCAGCAAGGGCCACCTGCACCTCTTGGTACAACAAAACTTGTCCTCCACAGCGCCCATTGTTTGTTCTGTTCCCTAAGGCAACCCCCCCGGTGCCACCCCCCCCCCCCCCCCCCCGCAACGTGGCCCTGCATGGCCCATGGTGCCCATCTTTTCCCATGAGTATGAGTGTAAAGTTTTTCCGGCGAGATAAACACATCACCAGGCAAAGTGGGTGCAAGGCAAGATTTATTAAAAACACTCTCCGGCGAAGTTTCAGGGCTCAGGAGAAGGGGAGCCAGGAAAGTTGTGCCGGGAGGAGGTGGGCACCCTCAGGCGAGGTTCCGCAACTCTGGAAAGCAGAGTGGCGGAAGTCGCGCCCAAGGCAGGGAGGAGGGGGCTTTTAAGGGGTCTCGGAGGAAGCTCAGGGGTCTTTTGGAAGTTTCCCTTATTCGGATATCTCGCCTGCTCGTGGGGATCCTATTGGTCCACAGGAGCCTGGGGCGGGGTGTCTCAGATTCCTGCTTGTCAGGGTCCCATTGGTCCATGGGAGCCCCAGGCCGGAGGGTTTTGATTCCTGCTTGGGTCTTTGTTCTCTTGTCCGAGCTCAGGTCTTGTGGCGGGAACTTTCGCCATCTTAAGTAGCCCTTTCCACTAGCCCAACAATGAGTATATGAGCTATGAGTATATATGACTAATAAGTCATATACTCCCATGAGCTATGAGTATATATGACTAATAATCTATGTGGGTCTCGCTGGTCCAGTATCGGGGGTTGTGTGCTCGGCCATTCCCCTACCCTAGGGCCAGAACCCCATCCCTCCCTCACTGAGGGCATGAAGTTGATGAAGTTCTAGAACCTAGGTGAGATTCGGTAAGCTAAGGTCCGGAGCCGATGACCAAGAAAGAATTCTTGAGATATCTTTGGTGCAAAATGGTGGTTTATTAAAGCAAGGGGACAGGACCCGTGGGCAGAAAGAGCTGCTGCCCCGGGTTGTGAGGGATGGCGGGTTCTGTACTCTGCGGTTGAGGGAAGGTGAGGGAAAGGGAGGTTTCAACGGAGTTTTCATATGCTAAAGAGGGCCTACTAGGTTCCGGAGGTATTGTGGCTTGATCAATGTAGTCTTTTCCCTTTTGGCAAGCCATTTACATCAAGATAGTTGGGAGATTCCTGGTGGGATGTCATATTCCTGCTATGGAGCATCTTTGTCAGCGAGATTTAGGTTCAGAAGAGATTTAACTTTATTTATATTTCCTTCTACCTCAGCCTTCTTCAGTTTTGTTTATGGAGAGGGGGGTGATACTAGAGCTTGAGGAATTGAGCTATTTGCCTCTGGAAATTGTGCTATTGATAAGGTAACTTCTTTGTTTGTAGATCTCTAGGATATATGTAAACCAAGGGAGACTCCTGTCTTGCAGGATTGTGTTCTCTGCAAGTTAACTATTTGTTTCTCGTTTGTGGCAGTCGGGGTGCCTGAGGAATGTCACGCATATTACCAAGGGGAGCGGGTGGAGAGGGGGTGCGAGGTGCCAGCTTTTGCTTTGTCCTCAGGCAGCCTCCTGTTCCCTCATCAAAGTGTCGGTGATTAAAACAACAAACCACTGGGTTTTGTCCCTCCCTCCTCCCGGCCCTTCACCACCCAGCAGAGGGAAGGGATAGGACTAACTGTTTAACAGGGATTGGTTTGCTCCATACAGGGTGCATAGTCTTTGTGAGCTTGTGCCTGTAGGATTAAAATGCTCCCCCTGCCCCCCAGGTGGAATCCTATTAGGCCGTAAAAAGGAACAAACCATGAACCCTCGAAAGAACTTGGCAGGATTTCAAGGCATTATGCTGAGTGACAAAAGCCAATCTCAAAAGACCACGTGTGGTGTGGCTTCATTCATAGAACTGGACTCGAGGTGACAAAATTATAGAGATGGAGAACAGATTAGTGGTTGCCAAGGGTAAAGGAAGGGAAGTTTGTGATTACGAAGGGTTAGCCCGTGGGAGTTCTTGTGGGGAGATGGAATGGTTCGTATCATGATTGTGACGGTGATTCTACAAATTCATACAGGGGATAAAATCACATGAAACACACACACACACACACACACACACACACACACACACTCCCAGGCCATGTGCTTCCACACCCCCAACCTGCAGAGCTTCTAACTTCTCAGCTGCCTGGTGTAGGATTGATTATACTTTTACTGATTTTGATTGAAAAAAATCTGTGGCTGTATTGTTTCTAACTGTTATGTCCCAATAATGGGTCTGTGATTAAAGGAGCGAGACTGATACAAAGCGAAGGTCAAGCAAAGCTTTATTTCGCACCAAGCATCAAGAATCTAACCGAACGTTCGGGGCCGCACCTCTTACAAGACAGGGCAACCCTTCTCTGTTTCACAGACTAGCGGTCAGGCCTGGCCACGCACAGGTGGCCAATGAGATTGTAACACACAAAGGAAACTCCACAGTGATGCTAGGTGACCAATTGAGTTACAACTTATGCTAGTAGACATTTGAACCAGCCTATTACACTTTGATTGAGATTGGCGCCAAAAAGGCTCCCAAAGGACGGGGCCCATACTCCTTGGTAACCAGGGAGACAGTATGCACACACCCCCCCCCCACTGATCGATGTCTCCACCTGTCCTGACCCACCTTTGTATCTGGGCTTTGTTACCTGAAGCTGGTTTCTGGGACTTGTCTCCAAGTAAATCCCCTGGGGGAAGGGGATCAGGGTCAGTTTCTAAATAGGTCCTTACACTAACATCATTGTGGCTCTGCACTTTTACAAGGATCAAAGAAGTTCCATGTGATTAGCCCCTCAGTCAACAAATATTTATTGAGTACTGACTTAGTAGGTGGATAGGTTGACTGTCTGTACTATCTCCTTGGCTTTCAACTTTCTTATACACATCAAAGCCTTTTTGCTGTCTGCAACTCTGACTCAGCCTGAGGGTTTTCTCAGGCTGCAGGAATTCATGCTGATCACAAATGGGATTAGTTAGATGTGGGAGGAAGTAAATACCCCCATGAGCAGCCCACACCCAGTGATGCATGGAGCTGGAGGATAAAGACCCCAGCTCCCTCACCCTCTGGTGCAATAACTCTGAGGTGCATTTGCCTGGATGTGGATTGGAGGCATGAAGCTCTGGGGCAGCTGCAGCCATCTTGTCACCCTGAGGATGGATGATCAACCTTGAAGCTAACACCGTGGAGGGCAGAGCAGAGCAATGGGAAAAAATGAGGCTCTTATTGACATTGTTGTGCTGGAACATCATGCCTGTCTTAGAAACTTACCCTACTTTTCATTTATTATGTCTGCTTGGGCTGCTATAACTCAATACTATTGATTGGGTGATTGCAACAATAGAAATATACTTATTTTTTATGTATTCTTATTTTATTTTTTTAATTAAAATTTTTTATTTTTTATAGACATATAATGTATTTTTATCCCCAGGGGTACAGGTCTGTGAATCGCCAGGTTTACACACTTCACAGCACATACCCTCCCCAATGTCCATAACCCCACCCTCCTCTCTCGACCCCCCTCCCCTCAGCAACCCTCAGTATGTATTTTTATTTTTTTAAAGATTTTATTTATTTATTTGACAGAGAGAAATCACAAGTAGTCGGAGAGGCAGGCAGAGAGAGAGAGAGAGGGAAGCAGGCTCCCCGCTGAGCAGAGAGCCCAATGCGGGACTCGATCCCAGGACCCTGAGATCATGACCCGAGCTGAAGGCAGCGGCTTAACCCACTGAGCCACCCAGGCGCCCCTGTATTTTTATTTTTAATTTTTTTTAGTAATCTCTACACCCAACATGGGGCTTGAACTCATGATCCCGAGATCAAGAGTCACATGCTCCTCTTGGCTGGGAAAACTGGATGTTCCATGAAATTTATTTCTTATATTGCTGGAAGCTAGAAGTCCAAGATCAAGGTCCTAGCAGATTCAGTTTCTTTTTTTTCTTCAAGGCTGTCTTCCTGGCTCATGGGTGACTATATTTTCACTCTGCCCTCACAATGGCTTTCCCTCAGTGCACACATGAGACAGAGAGATCTGTATTTGTTTCTTTTCTTACAAGGACACCAGTCTTATTGGATTAGGGCCCCAACCTTATGATCTAATTTAACTTTTTTACCTCCTCAAAAGCTCTTCCTCTGAATACAATCATATCAGGGGTTAGGACTTTAACCTGTGAATTTTAGGGGAGCATAATTCAATTTATAGCATCTAATAATTCTCTTTCATGTTCAATTCAGTTTGAGATTTTAGTTATTCCCAATGAGAAGCCTCCTAAATGATGTACTGGAAACTTAAGTGATTTTTAATAAGCCTGTCTCATTTTCTTCATCTGTTAAATGCTTAAGACACAGGAGGTCCCTGCTGGCCTCCTACTGTTACAATGCAGAGTAAGTAAAATAATGTAGTTGTGAATATTTGGGAAATTATGAGGTCCATGGAAGATATTTACGAAAATCAATATACACAAGAAAGCTGCCAGATGAGAGTCAGGGTAGGCACAGCAAGCCAGGAGAAAAAAGGGAAAGTGACACTCTGTTTTCCCACAGAGACAGATAAATTGCAACACGAACACGCATACTTGGGATATGCATGCCTGACTCACAGATCCAAAAATAGACCTTCAGACCCTATATGGAGGGAGGCTAAATATAGCAATACTAGCCCTGAGTGACAAGCCCAATTAGAGGACAGAGAGATGATTTAGAAGGTCTTCATGCAAAACATCTTGAGTAGCTATAAAAATATTGGATGTTTACAGTTCAAGAAAGGGATGAAAATGCAGGGGAAGGTAGTTCACGATCTGTCTATCAGTTTGGTCACAAGGGCTGTCAGTCCCTAGTACATCTCCTCTGGTTCACAATCATCACACCCTGGTCCAACTTCCAACGGTCAGCACCTGCTTTCATTAGCCTGAGGACTTTTTCTAGCCTTTGAGGTGCACACTGTGATCTACGCAGTTAGGTGGGAAATGCTAGGGAAAGAATGCCTTCCATGAGTGGCCGTCAAGCTGTGGCTGATGAGAGGTGGTGGATAAATGCCCCAGCTGTCTCACGCACAGCTGGACAATACTGAGGTCTGTATTCTCTGCTGCCTCCTAGAGGTCACCAGTGGGACTGATTTCTAGTTGTCCTCTGTGGGAATTCGCTTATCACACACTGTGCACTGGCTGCCTTCCTCCCCTGCCTCATTTGCCATTCCGTTCCTGGGTCGCCTGTTCCCTAAAAAGAACAGCTTCTAGGGTGCCTGGCTGGCTCAGTCAGAAAAGCATGTGACTCTTAATCTTGGGGTCATGAGTTTGAGCCCCACATTGGGTGTAGAGATTACTTAAATAAATAAAACTTACAAAAAATGAAAATGAACCACTTTTCACTGAACAGTGTCTAAGAATTTGTCTTTGAGGGAGCCCAAACTAAGACACTCACCCCGCCGCCTCATGCATATATTTTGCCCAGAATAGTAAGTCCCTATGATTTTCTATAGAGTTTCACACTGTTCAAGCTGTCTTCACATACAATGGGACATTATTCAGCAATGAAAAAGAATAAAATACTGAAAGATACAACAGGGATGAATTTCAAACACATTATGCTGGGTAAAAGAAGCCAGACTCAAATGACCACATACTGTATACTTCCATTTATAGGACCTCCTAGGGATGGGAAAAATCATAGGGACAGAAAACAGATCAATGACTGCTAGGAGCTGGGGGTACAAGAAGGTGTTAATTACAAAGGGTCACAAAGGAGCCATTTAGGGGGGGTGGAACTGTTCTATATCTTGATCCTGGCGATGGCTCATTGACTATGGACACTTGTCAAAACTTATAAGACTACATAACAAAGGTTGAATTTGGCTGTAGATAAGTTATAGTTCAATAAAAAATTATATATATACCTCCTTTAAGAACAGAGCATTCACCATCATTGTCTTATTCGGTTGCCGTGACAACCCTGGAGCAATCAGGCTTGCTTACTCATTTTTCAGCCAACTGTTTTGAGAGGTGCCTGTACTTTGAAACTCTGCTTCCTCCTCTCTGTTCACTCCAAGCCTTGCCTCCCAACCCACCATTCCTCTCAAATTGTTCTTGTCAAGGTCACTGGTGACCTCATCTTTTGCTCAAGCCCATGGTTAGTTTTCAGTCCTAACTTCCTTGTCCATTTTTACCACTTAGCACCGTAGATCGCTCCCACCTTGGAACTCAGCCAGCCCATGGCTTTCAAGTTGCAGCTCCATTCCGCTCACCTTGGCTGTCCTTGGTGGCTTTGTTTTCTTCTTCCCCATCTGCCTGCCTTTCCTCTACTCTTATTTCTTCCCAAACTCCCTAGGGGGAGCTCATCCAGCCTTTTGGCACCAACTCTCACTCATGATTTCTGAACCTGTTTATATCTTCGCTCCTTCTTGTTCTCCTGGATTTCCAGTATAATGCTCAGAAGTTGATTTTGAAGACTACAGAAATGAGATTAAACCAGGGAATCTTTTTTAAAGTTTCCAAAACAAAACTTACAGTTCTGTGCTATTGCCATAGGTTTCATCCCACTTACTTAACTTCATATTTTTTATTTTTTCATATTTTTTATAAAAAAATCTACTCACCAGTTGACAGACACATGGTAGTTTCCATGTTGTGGCTATCATAAATAATGCTGCAATGGACATGGGAGCAGAGACATCTCTTCAAGATCCAAATTTCCTTTCCTTCGGGTGTATACCCAGAAGCAAGATTGCTGGATCATATGGTGGTTCTATTTTTAATTTTTTGAGAAACCTCCATGCTATTTTCCATAATACTATGAAACTTTTCTACCAATTTATATTCCTACCAGCAGTGTATAAGTGTTCTCCTTTTTCCACATCCTTGCCAACATTTGGTTGGCATCTTTTGTCTTTTTAGTAATAGTGAAGGCTCATGATCTTGACCTCCCATGGCTAAAGACACATTGAAGTTCTACTGGGTTCTGATGGCTTCAGGATGACTGGTCCTAGTTCCTCTGATCTTGCATTATCTTCCATTATTTCCCCTTTATCATCATAATTACCCACCACCATTTTGCTCAGACTACCTTTAGTTAATTTCTGTTACAAACTTCCAAAAATCCCAAATGGATATAAGCAAGTGTGTTTAGATTTTTTTTAAGTGTGTTTAGATTTTAAGATAATATTTAATATTTAATTATTACTTGGCTCTCCCCAAAGTTTATAACAATGTATCTAGTTAACAGAGTAAATTAATGTCCATTTTTCCACATCCTAGCCCGCACTGGCTTTTATTTTATATATCTTTTAATGTGCAGGGAAGAGACAATCTTCCTTGTGATTCTCTTAGGCTGGTAAACAAGATTTTCCTGGCACCCACTCCCTAGGGTGTGATCCCACCAGCATCCCAGCTCTCTACAAGGAATGTCAATTCCTATTCACCACCCACTCACCAGGGACATGAGGCCTCGTCCCTCATCCCACAGGGTGAGTAAAACCCCCCAACTCCTATGCTTTACAAGTTTTTTGTGTTGCCATCTTGCATACTTACCCCCTGGCTTACCCCCTTCTCTGATCTCTGGGCAACCCTTTATTTCTTTAGAGCTCATTCATACATGTGTCTGTGTATGACATCATTAACCATTAGGGAAATGAAAATGAAAACCTCCATGAAATATGAGTATACACCCCCGCTAGAATGGCTATTATCAAAAAGGCAGGCAGTACCATGTGTGAATGAGGATGGGGAGACATGCCCACGGCTCGTGGAACAGTCTGGTAGCTTCTCCTGGAGTTAAATTTACACTCACCAGATGACCCGGCAATTCCACTCCTGGGTATTTACCCAGGGTAAATGAAAACACATGTCCACACAAAGGCTTCTATGTGCACGTTCATAGCAGTTTTATTCATAATAGCCAAACACCGGCAGCAAGCCAAATGTCTTTCAACAGGTGAGCGGACAAACCGTGGGTCCGGCCATAAAACAGAGCACAATAAAAAGGAACAGATACTGATAAACAGACCAATTTAGATGAGTCTCAAAAGCATTGAGTCAGAGCAGTGAGATACAAAAAAGGACATATTGTATGTGTCCATTTAGATAAAATTATTGACTAGTTGAGTTTAAGCCGTAGTGACAGAAAACAGATCAGTGGTTGTCTGGGGACAGGAATGGGAGCCTTGACCACAAAGGAGCAGCAGGGAACTTCTGGAGTGACGTTAATGTTCCCAGTCTTGATGGTGTTGATGGTTACATGGTGTATACATTAGTCAAAACTCATCAGACTGGACACTTGAGATAGGTGCATGGCGTTGTAGGTAATTTGCACCTCAATGAAGTCGATTACAATGTGTTTTGTGTTACTGAGGATCCTTATCTGATACGAGAGGCTTTTCTCCACATCCTGTTGAGTGGTTGGCCTCCACCTGCAAGCGTATGTCTTTTGCTAATCTAATATTTTCTTTCTCTTTTTCTTTTTTAGATTTTATTTATTTATTTGACATAGAGAGAGAGTGAGAGAGCGAGAGCAAGAGCCTAAGCAGGGCAGAGGGAGAGGGACAAGCAGACTCCCTATTGGGCAGGGAGCCTGGTTCAGGGCTTGATCCCAGGCATCCTGGGATCATGAACTGAGCTCAAAGGCAGACGCTGAACTGACTGAGACACCCAGGCATCCCGCCCCATTTGAGATTCTTAACCTATTTTATAAAGAGGAAACTGAGATTCAGATTAAATAACACTTAGGGGTTGAATTTTGTCTCCCCCTTCGTAATCTGTTGGAACTGTTATCACAGAATGTGCAGACTGCCACAGACATTTATTTCCCACAGTTCTGGAGGCTGCAAAGTCTAAGATCAAGGTGCTAGCAGATTCCATGTGCAGTGAAGACCGGCTTCCATCCGTGGTCCATCTGTGGCTGCCTTCTTCCTGTGGCCTCATACAGAGGAAGGGCTGAGGGAGCTCTCTCTCTCTCAGAGGTCTCCTTTACAAGGGCACTAATCCCATTCACGAGGGCCCTGCTTCAGGACCTTATCATCCCCAAAGGCCCCATCTTCTCATCCTACCACCTTGGGGGTGAGGCTCTCAGTAAATGAATATTGGGGAAACATTCATTCTATAGCACCTTCCAAGGTCATAGATACTGAAGTCCTAACTCTCAGTCCCTTAGAATGTGACCTTATTTGGAAATGGGGTCACTGCAGATGTAATTAGTTAAAATGAGGTGATTAGGATGAACCCTAATCCAGTATGACCAGTGACCTTATGAAAAAAGGGGGCATTTTGGAGAGGACACCATGTGAGCCTGGAGGCTGCCATCTGCAGGCCAAGGCGAGAGGTCTGGAGCGGATCTCCCACACACGCCTTGGAAGGAACCAGCCCAGCAGACACCTTGATTCTGGGCTTCTAGCCTCCAGCGCCGTGAGCAGATACATTTTGTCAGTTAAGCCAACCAGTCTGTGGTATTGAGTTCTGGCTGCCCTCGCAAACAAAACAGCAGCTTAGAAATCATGCAAGTAGGAAGTGGCAGAGCGGAGGTCTGCACACAGTCGGGGTCAATGTCAGAGTTTGAACACGTCACTGTGCCCTTCCTTGGTTTTAATGATTGGCTCATGCAGGCAAGGAATGCAGACATTTTATTTCGAATTTTGGTCTCTTGTTTTCCTCTCTCTTGATTGCTCTTCCCTCTCTGTTACTTGCCACTGGACTCTGCCCAGGATAGATAAGCAGCCGTTCTCCGGCCTGGGCAGATGGCAGAGGCATTCACTGTGCTGATGGAGGATCATGTCATATGTCCCATCATTGCCGTGCGTGTGCAGCATCAGCTGTTGGACTGAGAGAGACCTCTGCCACCATGGCATTATAAGTTTGGCCAGCTGTCTGTTCTTTTGACTGAGAGAATATGATCAGGAGAACATAAATAGTGTAGTAATGACCCTTCTTTCTCAGGAGGGCTGGCTCAAAACCAGATGTCATGATGGATGTACACGTGTTAGGTCGACAAGCCCTAAGATTTATTGGGGGTTCCTTGGAGAATCTAATCTTCTGTTTTGTATCTGTTTCCTTGGTGGCTGGAGAAGAAAGAAAATCAGGTCAAGTAGGCTGCTGAGAAAAATGACCCAAATCGCAGGGATTCAGAAAGTAACTGATGATGAACTGAAGACTGAAAGTTGGTTAAAGAAGAAAGAGATGATGATGATAATGATGGTCACAGAAGTTAACATACAATGCATCCTCGCTGTTATGTTATGTTCTTAATCTGCATTTTTATTTTTATTTATTTTTTGAATAGCTTTTATTTATTTATTTGACAGACTGAGATCACAAGTAGGCAGAGGGTCGGGGGGAAGCAGGCTCCCCACTGAGCAGAGAGCCCGATGTGGGGCTCAATCCCAGGAGCCTGAGATCATCACCTGAGCCAAAGGCAGAGGCTTAACCTACTGAGCCAACCAGGTGCCCCTCCATTTAAAAAAAAAAAAGATTTTATTTATTTATTTTAGAGAGAGAGAGAGCACATGAACGAACAGAGGGTGAGGGACAAGCAGACTCCATGCTGAGCAGGGAGCCTGATGCAGGGCTTGATTCCAGGACCCTGGAGATCATGACCCGAGCCAAAATCAAGAGTTGGCCACCCAACCAACTGAGCCACCCAGGCATTCCTCAATCTGCACTTTTGATTTTTTTAAAAAGATTTTATTTATTTGGGGCGCCTGGATGGCTCCGTGGGTTAAATCCTCTGCCTTTGGCTCAGGTCATGATCCCAGGGTCCTGGGATGGAGTGCTGCATCAGGCTCTCTGCTCGGCAGCAAGCCTGCTTCCCTTCCTCTCTCTCTGCCTGTCTCTCTGCCTACTTGTGATCTCTGTCTATCAAATAAATAATAAATAAAATCTTATTAAAAAGATTTTATTTATTTATTTAACAGAGAGATAGAGCCAGAGCACAAGAGGGAAGGAGTGGGAGAGGGAGAAGCAGACTCCCTGCTGAGCAGGGAACTCAATACAGGGCTTGATCCCAGGACCCTGGAGTCATGACCTGAGCCGAGGGCAGATGCTTAACTGACTGAGCCACCCAGGGGCCCCTGCATTTTTAATGTAATCTTTGCCATAACTTTTCACGTTAGGCACTGTTATCATCCGCAGTTTATAGCAGAGTCCACTGAGGACCAGAAAGGTAAGTGAGTTGGTGTACTAGCACGAGGTCAAATGAGGATTCAGACTGGCATTTGGAGGACTGCGGATGCCATGCTCAGAATTTTGCCACCCCCAATGCTTTTGCAGATATATCCGGATTTCAATATCTGATTCAGATACATATGGTCAGAGTGTATATAGGATATATTGGCACTGGAACAAAAGTTTAGTATCCACAAACAATGATACAGAAACATTGAGCAGGACAAAAAGTCAAAATATTCACTTCAAACACAGGTCCTCCAAAGAACAGTATGCTTTAGGGGTAGATATTAAGAACAATAATTATAGACACTATGTGTTATAATAGTGAGCACACAGGTTCAGCTGCTGTAACAAAAAGAGCCAAAATACAATGACTCATACTAGATAGAAATTCCTTTTTCCATGATGCCTGGGTGGCTAGTTCGTCAAGTGTCTGCCTTCAGCTCAGGTCATGATCCCGGGGTGCTGGGATCGAGCCCCGCATTGGGCTCCCTGCTCAGTGAGACGCTTGCTTCTCCCTCTGCCTGCTGCTCCCCCCGGCTTGTGTTCTCTCTCAAAGAAATAAATAAATAAAATCTTTTTTATGAGAAAAAGTTTCTTTTTCTAGCCACCAAAATACCTTCTGGAACTAGAAGGTATTATGCTCAGTGAAATAAGTCAAGCAAAGAAATACCATATGATTTCACTCAAATGTGGAATTCAAGACCAAAACAGAGGATCATAGGGGAAAGGAGGGAAAAATCAAAGAAGATGAAATCAGAGAGGGAGCCAAACTGTAAGAAACTCTTGACTCCCAGAAACAAGCTGAGGGTTACTGGAGGGGAGGTGGATGGGGGGATGGGCCTTAAGGAGGGCACTAGATGTAATGAGCACTGGGTGTTATATGCAGCTGATAAATCTCTAAACTCTACCTCTGAAACTAGTAATACACTATATGTCAATTGAATTTAAATTAAAAAAAAAAAGAAATTTAGTTTTCATGTAATAGCTTGGAGGAAAGTAGATATCTTGAATAAGTAGATGGTTCTGCTCCTTTGAGATCATCCAAGACCCAGCTTCCTTCCAACTTATGGTTTTGTCATCACCCAGGGTATTGTCCTCATATGCGTGGTTAAAGCTGGTCACCAGTACATCCATAATGCAGTCCAGGGGAATATGGAAAGAGAAAGTTCAGGACCAGTGGATTCTCTTTAAGTAGGTCACCTGGTAGTTACAAACATCACTTCTGCTCATGTTCCCTTGGTGAGAATGTAGCGACACCAAGCTGCAAGGGATGCTGGGAAATGCTGTCCTTTGCCATGTGCCCAGCTAAAACTGTTTTACTGTGGAAAGTGGGGAAAATGGAATTTGAGAGACAACTAGTAGTCTGCCTCAACTGTTCAGTTGGGGACTAATCTCTAGGTAATTCCCAGTGGC
Source organism: Mustela nigripes (assembly GCF_022355385.1). Lineage (NCBI taxonomy): Eukaryota > Metazoa > Chordata > Mammalia > Carnivora > Mustelidae > Mustela > Mustela nigripes. Next base: position 9,504,447 of record NC_081558.1, on the reverse strand, counting down.
CAAAAATGTTGTATATATATTCAGGGGTATATATGGAATGTACATGGATATACATAGAGCTAATCTATAGGGCAGGTCTACTGGAGGCTGAAATACCACATGGAGCAGAAATGAGCTGTCCCAGCTAAGCACCCAAGACTATCCTGCCAATGAGATGTGAATGGGATACATCCCCCAGCCCAGCTCTTCTGGAGCCTCAAATGAAACATGAGTGAGAGGTGGAAGAAAGTTCATACATCTTCTCAAGTTTCAATGAACTTGATGTCAGGAGACTAGCTTGAGGAAATAGGACTTTTCAACATTCAGGTGTCCTGCTTTCTTTTTATTCTTTGGTTTGGACATGACTCTCGAATGTTCTTGGCTGAAATCCAGAGTACATGGGTTCTCAGAGTGGTTTTGAATTATACAAATAGGACTTTGGACTATAACCCCCATCTTACCTCAGTGAGCTTCTCTCCTCCCAGCATCTCAAATCCTGAGTAAGAAATTTTATATATAGGGGCACCTGGGTGTCTCAGTGGGTTAAAGCCTCTGCCTTTGGCTCAGGTCATGATCCCAGGGTCCTGGGATCAAGTCCTGCATCGGTCTCTCTGCTTGGCAGGGAGTCTGCTTCCTCCTCTCTCTCTCTCTCTCTCTGCCTATTTGTGATCTCTGTCAAATAAATAAATAAAATCTTAAAAAAAAAGAAAAAAGAAATTGTGTGTATATATATTACAGTGTTGAGTAACTTGTCTTCTTTGAAGAGGCAAATGCTTTCTTGAAATCTGAGTCAAGAAGTTCCCTTGAGACAGATTTTGAGGGTACTTGGATATTCAGCATAACCACATGTGTTTCTCGCCCATTATAAGAAATGACTTGATGTTTAGTTGGTGGGATGAGTCAGAATAGATGTACTGGGGGCACCTGGGTGGCTCAGTGGGTTAAGGCTTCTGCCTTTGGCTCGGGTTGTGATCCCAGGGTCCTGGGATCGAGCCCCGCATTGCGCTCTCTGCTCGGCGAGGATCCTGCTTCCCCCTCCCTCTCTGCCTTTCTCTCTGCCTACTTGTGATCTCTGTCTGTCAAATAAATAAATAAAATCTTTAAAAAAAAAAAGAAATATATATACTGGAGAGAAGGAGTGAGAGGGAGAGACAGACAGACAGACAGAGAGAATATAAAAGAGAAAGAATCAGGTAGGGGTGAAAGGAAGCCCAAACTTCTGATACATTGCTTTTTTGGACCAGGACCTGTGAAAGCTCTTGATACAGGACATTTGATAGGTCTAGGTTCAGAGCCATGTACTCACATACTCATAGTCACACACTCACACTTTTCTAGAGGTGGATAAAAGAATGGGGCAGGGGATACTGACTGGCTATCTTATATTGGTTGTATGGGTTGTGCACTACACAAATCTAGGGCCTACCCTAGCAGTATACAGCAGACCTGGTGTAATGCCAATCTCTTTCTTTCCTGTCTGATTCTAGTTGCCTCATATCCTGGAATAGAGATCTCCAAATAGCGGTTATGGAGAAACTCATTGGAGTATCTCATGATCATCTTGGGAGTGATACATTATTGCCATTCTGAATTTTTGGTTGTTTTCTACTCCAGACTATATGGCTACAAATAGCCACACATTATTTGCACATTTTCCCATCATGAAGTGGAGCCTATTTCCTGATGGCCATGAAGAAATGGGTTGCATCATGTGGCATGCTTTGAACAATTGAATATGGCAAAAATGATGGCAAGAGAGTTTCAAGTCAAGGCCTCAAGAGGACTTGCAGCTTCTGTTCTTGCTTTCTTACAACTCTTCTGCCACTGTGTAAATGCTGGGCTAGTCTCCTAGGGGATAAGATACCACATGGAGCAGAGATGAGTTTTCCCAGCTAAGAACCCAACCACTAGACATGTCAACCACTAGACATAAATGAGAACATAATAGATCACCTAGTCCCAGCCAAACTACCAGCAGACTATAGAGATCAGCTGACCTGGCCACAATCAGATGAACCACTGAGTTAACCTAAAAAATTGGGACAAATAATACATTTTTAAATTGTTCTAAACCACTAATTATGGGATAGTTTGTTACACAGCAAAAGCTAGCTGATACATGGACACAGAGGGAGACCATTCTTGTCTATGCTCTGAAAGTTGAATGTGATGTCTGATTTGTTCTGGCCAATGACAAATGAGCAGAAGTGGTAGGAGTCATTTCTACGAGGAAGATTTTTAAGAGCAGGGGCACAATTCTCCATCTTCCTTTTCATTGCCATGGTGACCAACAGTGTTCTAGATGGTGGGAACTTCAACAGTCTGGGACCTTGAATGACAATGATGTGGAGCAGAATATGCCATGCAGGGTATTTCACATGAGTGCAAATGCACTTCTACCATTTTGTCCACTGAAATTCTGGAGATATTTGTTATCGTGGAATCACCTGTCCTATACTGATTAATACATCTCAGTCCAAAAGCCTGAGATGTCCTTCTCTGTTCCAGATGTGTGGCAATTTGCATAGATCCTGGGCCTGGAGGGAGCTTTACACCATCTTCTCTTTCCTCTTAGAAATTACACGTTCTTCATTTCTATCCTCCCTCAGAAATAAACTTTATCTTCTCTCAGCAAAACCCTTCTGCCTTTCCTTAAGGAGGAAGGAGAGGAAACTTTTTCGTTATTTAAATAGATGTAAGAACAAAGGAAGGTATTCATTCATTGCTCACTCGCTTGTTCATTTGACAAACATTTTAGAGGAGCTCGTTTTACTCATTCATTTACTCACTCCTGTATTCATTCAGCAAATCCTTATTGAGCACCTACTATGTGATAGCACCTACTATGTGCTACAATTGTGGGTGCTGGAAGTGCAGCTGTGTATGAAACAAAGCTCCTGTCCTCACGGAGCTTCCGTTCTGCTCAGGGGGTACTAAGCATAAACAGATAGCTATATAGTCTAATATCAAGGAGCGAAAGATGCACAAAAGAAAGGACAACAGAGGGAAGCAGGGTAAGGAGGTAGAGAGTGACTGTGGCTGTTTTTCAGATAAGGTCAATAGAAATGTCTTCTCTGTTTCAGCAGAGGCCTGGACAAAGTGATGAAGTAAGCTGGGGAACTAGCCGAGGGAAGGGAATTCCAGGCAGAGGGAACAGCAGTATGAAGACCCTGAGGCCTAGTTTTGTTATTGCAAGTTCAGTGGGGAGAGAAGAGAGAAGTACATTTAGTGAACATCTCCCATCTCCTGGAGACGTTATTGTGTGATCTCACCACACTTCAAATCATGGTGGCATTGTGCTGAGTGTTCACCAAAATCCACATGTCCTGGCCACCCCTGCTGTTGGGAGCAGCCAGTCCAGTGAGAGCTAAGTGTGGAGCACTTTATGTACTCCTACTGGACCAGCCACCCACTGTCCTTCCAATTCCTCAATTGGATCAGCCTGTCCTGCTGCCTTCTGAAATGTTTCTCTTTGGGCATCATTTTTGTGAGCAGAATTAGAAACTTAAGTGGAATGGTGGAGAAGGTGCCCAGACTTCGGCTACTGGGCTGACTTCATTCCCTTTTTACTTTGAATTCAGTCTGATTCTGCTTACAACTCACAAGCTGTGTGCTCCCTCCCTGGGTCAGTGACTCAGTGGATTGTCAACAATTATGTTGCTTTATAAATAAGTCAAAGCTCTGTAGTTTAAAGCAATGGTTATAGATCCCTGTGCACCTGTGAGTCAGCCGGAGTTGGCTAATCTGAAAAAGACTCAGCTGGATGACTCTGCTCCATGTGTCTCTCATCCTCCTCCCGGGGCATTTGCTGTCACAGCAAGAATAGAGGTGCTAAAGGGCAGGTGGGAGTGCTTGAGGCCTCTTAAGACCCAGGCTTGCAACTGGTTCATTGCTGCCTCTGCCCACGTGCCATTGATCGAAGCAAGTCCAAAGCCAAGGGTTGGGAAGGTATGCACCACCCACAGTGAGAACATGGCAAAGATAGGGATACAGCAGGGAGTGAATAATTGGGGTCAATTGTTCAATCCATCCAAGATCACAACTCTTCCAAAAGACACAAGAGTTTTAAACAACGGTTGACTGAGGATGGTCTCATTTGCCTAAGGGAAAAAGCAGAACTTTTTGACATTTTCAAAGGACTTCAAAGGAAACCAGAATGGTTATTTATGTTCATCATGACGTGACTCATACAAGTTGTGTGATTTTAAAAATAGGAAAATTCAATGCTAATTACACAGACTTATGGCTTCCGGCATAACAATAATAATATCTTACATTGCACAGCATTTTAGAGTACACAGTGCACTTAAATATTGGATGTCTCAGTATACACTCAAAACAACTCCCTCAAGTATTATTATCCTAGTTTTGAACAGGAGGCAATGGAATCTTCCGTGACTTGCCCAAGGCCACACAGCTTACCAGTGGCAGTTACCAATGCTTACCAGTGGCATTTCCAATACTGGAATTGAGAAAAACAATCGATATGTGGCAGAAGCTAAGGAATTTCCATATCAGAGGTCAGCAAACTACAGCCCAGGGCCCAAATTCAGTCTGTAACCCGTCTTTAAAATAAAGTTTTATTAGTACATAGCCTTGCCCATTTATTTACACATTGTGGTACTTCAATAGGCCAAATCGTGTGTATGTCACAGGGATCAGAGGACTGACAAAACCTAACATGTTTATCTCGTCCTTTATAGAGAAAGTGACATACACAATCTTGACATACACAATCTCACTTCTTTTTTTCTTTTTTAAGTATTTATTTATTTATTTATTTATTTGACAGAGAAAGCGAGATCACAAGTAGGCAGAGAGGCAGGCAGAGAGAGAGAGAGGAGGAAGCAGGCTTCCCGCTGAGCAGAGAGCCTGACAGGGGGCTTGATCCCAGGACCCTGAGATCACGACCTGAGCCGCAGGCAGAGGCTTTAACCCACTGAGCCACCCAGGCACCCCTACAGTCTCACTTCTTAACTTAATGTTTTAATCTGTACTCACATGTTGCAAAATCCCCTAAATATAAAAACGTCAGCAGAGAAAGCCACCTCCATCCCTGTCCTCTCAGGCAGGGTCCCCACCCCCATGAGAGCCCCTGTGATTAGTCCTCTTGTTTCTTTCCAGAGATGGATTTAGAAGCCAAAATTCTTCCCACTTTTCAACAGGATTTCACATAATTCTCACAAAATCCCCAGAAGGTGAGACAGATTAGCCCCATTTTACTGACGAGGAGGCTGAGGCTTGTCTGGGGTGGTGGGCTGGCAAGATGGCATGGGGGCTGTTTGCTGTCCCAGACCACAGGACCCCACGGCCTGTGATTTCCCTTTGCAGGCCAGGGGCTCACCTGAACTGGGGGTCGCGCTCACTTGCAGGGGAGCCCCCCACCTCCTTCAGTTGGTCCGGACCAGGTCCAAGGGCTGCTTTCTCCCTATTCCACTCCACCCCATCTCTTTAAAAGTGAAAATATCAGGCATACACACGGCAGGGAGAAGACAATGAAAAATACAGTGGGCTTCCTGTCCCCATCAGCGTCTTCCTCAGCATCGCTCTGCTTTTTGTGTTTCTCTTTCCCTCTCCTTTTTGGTGTTTTTGTTTTTGTTTTTGTTTTTTATGTTTTTTTTGAAATTCCTATCACAGCAAATTAACCATTTTAAAGCAAACAAGCCTGCAGAGGTTAGGACACTGATAGCCATGCCACCACCGCCCCTGTCTAGTTTCAGAGCAAAAGAGATCTTGCGTCCATGACAGTCACTCCCCATCCCCCCCCTCCCCCAACCAGAAATTCACTTACCACCTCCATGGGTTTGCCTGTTCTGGATGTTTCATATAAATGGGATCATATACCAGGTGACCTTTTGGTGTCTGGCTTCTCTCACTGAACATCCCATTTTCAAGGTTCATCTGTATTCTAGTGTGAGTCAGCCCTTCAATCTTTTTTTTTTTTTTTTACAGCTAAATAATATTCCGTTTGTATGGATATACCATATTGTCTTCATCCATTTGTCCCTTGATGGATGTTCTGGTGGTTTCCTGGAAACATCTTCTTCTCTCACCCATAAATACTTCAATACGAATCTCTAACCAATAAGGATCTAAAAAAACCAACACGATGAAAATACCATCAACAGATTTTGAAAAATGAACACTGTTCCCTTAGGATTCCAGAACACCCAGCCTGAGTTCCATTTTCCGTCTAAACCACGCCACTTTCTTAGATATAGATGGTGATCATTTCACGGTGTGTACAAATATCGAATCGTTAGGTTGCCCACCTGAAACTGATAAAATGTTCTGCGTCAATTAGACCTCAATTAAAAAAAAAAAAGGCAAAAACAGTGCTTTCCCCAGTAAGATAGATATCCCTACTTCGGAAAAATATGGGGTCTCTCTGTGCCCCCAGAAGCCTCTTAGAGGAAAAACATTACCCTCTCTAAGAGGGCCCCTTTAAACAGAATCACAGGAGGGTGGGCTCAGTTATAAGTCCTTGCCTGTGGCAGGAAACCCTGGAACTTGCAATCAATTGCCTTTTTTTTTTGCTTGGAAGTGCTGTTTTCCTTTTTTCTGCTTTTCTGTTTAAATAATACAGCCCCTCGGGCTAAGGAGAGGTGGGGGTTGGGTAAGGAAAAGCTGTTTGGAGAATGAACAGAAAGGACTCAGGGAGGGGGTTAGCAGCTGTCTGCTAATGATTGTTTTTTTTGTACGAGCATCAATAATTTAGGTTGCGATTGGCGGAGGGGAGACGGTTAAATTCTAAGCGTGATTCCACAGACTGCTGCTCACGCGTGTTCTACACGCCCCCTCCGCAGACCCCCCAAGAGGAAGAGGGAGAGCCCTCATGTTACCATCTTTCCTCTGCGGCTTAAGAGAAGCCCATCCGAAGGGAGGCGGGGGGGGGGGGGCTGGAGAATAAACAGCATCCTTCTAGGAACTAGGGTCCTGCCCCGTGCTTGCTGGGAGGTCGCCGTGCGGTGCTCAGGGGCTCAGAGAAAACAGCAACAAATTCATTTTCCCCTGAGGAGCAATGCGGGGACACGTCTTTGGTTGGATCCACCTCCCCGAGCTGGGTCCCGGCGGAGCACTTTGCTGGAAATGATCAGTTGCTGCTGAGCTGTCGGTCCCCCCCCCCCCCCCCGCCCCTCCTCCCAGAATCAGGGAAACCTCCTCCTCCTCTTTTTCCCCCTGGCAGCTGGCACAGCAGCCCCACTTGGCGCTTGCCTTTGTGGGGAGCCCTCAGCTCAGAACACGGCTGCTCCTGGGTCCCCCCTTCTTTCTCTTCTTCTCCTTTCCATTGGATGGGCAATGGGTGCGTGGGCTTCGGCCGGCTTGGCTCTCCAGACGATGGCAAGGTGGGACCCTCAGGACAGCTGGAGGACCCGCTGCGCTGTCCACTAGCCTTGCCGCGGGAGGAGCCCCGGAGCTCATGAGATACAGGTGAGTGAGTGGGGGCTTCCAGGGCTGGGGACGCCGGGGCTGGGTCCTTCGGGAGAATCCAGTTCTTACTTCCTTGCTGCAACATTACCTCCATCTGCAAAGGTGGAAACGCGATGACCTCCCTCATCCCCTTCCTGAGAATAGTATTTGGGGGTGGGGTGCGGTGGGGAGAGAGCGTTTATTTCCAGATTTTACTTGTTTCTGTCTCAAAAACCGCTTCCCCTTTCTGAATAGTTTCTCTGCGCAGGAAGTAGGGGGCAGACCCCTCGTCTCCAGCGAGTACTGGTTTCTTAAAAATCCAGTCTCTTTGAACCGCTCTTAGCCACCTTGCCGCGCCTCTGTCTTTGCCACTTGCCCTGGGCTTGTGCTGTTTCCCCAGTGATTAGTTTCTGATCGAAGCCAAATTGTACTTTTTGTGTGTCCTCCGCTCTCATCCCGCCTTCACTCAAGTCTACATGAGCGGCTCTCTGCTTTGAGACCCAAGCAGGCTCTACAAGGGACGGGGCTCGGGATCATGCGCGCCTCCCCTACCCCATCGCTTCTGCCTTTGGTGGTGGTGGGGGGTCCCCCCAAGCAAAAGTTGCCTCCGCCTGGTGTGGCCCGGCCTTGTTTTCTGTGCTCAAGTTTGCGTGAATGCGTTGGAAAACGGGAGATGGCAGATGGAGTTTAGGCTGTTGAGAATAATTACATCGTCTTAGGAAACCGCTTGCTCCGCTTAATATTTAATATTCTCCCCTCCCTTGCGCCAAATGACAAGCAGCGACAGCGCTTGTCTCCCCTCTAGGCCAATCCCTCCCTTTTATTTTGGACACACTTGACTCTCGGGGTGGCTTTTGTTCCTTCAGGAGTGAGAGAGACTGGCAGCGGGATCCTTCTCTCTTCCCTCTTGCTCTAGCGGCCGGACAGCGACAGCCTTGCAGGACACGTGCCCAGGCGGAGACCGCAAGGGGCCGGAGGGGGGAGGCTGGCGGCTAGGTTCCTCCTGGGTTCTCGGGGGTTCCTGCTTGGGAGGCCTGGGAGACTGAGCCCCGAGAAGGAACCTGAATAGATTGTAAACAGGAGGAATGAGCACCTTTCCGGAGGCGGCAGCCTCGCTAGGGCTGAACCAACAGGAAGGGGAGCCCCCGCTGGCGCCCCCTCACTCTTTAGCTCTGAGCCAGGGTCCTGGGGATGGCTTCCACCGGTCGCTTTTCCTGTTCAGAGTTCAGGACTTCAGACCATCCTTGCCATTTCCCACGCAGACTCTTCCAGGGACAGTCTTGGGCCCCTGGCGGGGTGGGGGGGGTGGGGGAGGGTGTTAGGATGGGGAATAAATGGAGGCCAGGGGTCTGTATTGGCTGCTGGTCCCTCCTGTCCCATTTGATCTCTAGGCCATAGGACACCCCCAAACCTAGGCTGCAGGAAGCCCCCACAACTCCAAACATCTTGAGTAGCTGGGTTTATCCCTGTTGGTATGTTTTTCCTCCAGAGATTTGCAGAAAGGCCTACAGATGTCCCTTAGGGTTAAATGCCATCCTACCTCTTGGAGGGTTTAATAAGTGAGATTTAACTCCGTTCTGCTGTGTGTCTACCGCCTTCTCCTCCCCCCCCACCCCACCCCAATAAACAGAAAGATCAAGACCAAGATTCCAGAGACAAAGGGTGGATTTGACATTGAACAAAGTACTGGGCAAATGACCCGCAAAGTAATGCCCAGGGCAGCTCTGGGACGTCAGAAACTCTGGCCAAGGATTTTACTTATTTATTGTATGATTCTTTTTGAAATGTTAGCTTACAAGACCAGAGGGCCCTAATGACCTGGGCAAGTGAGGGGAAATTCTGTTCTAGGATCTTTCAACCCTCTCTGTCTCCACTGTGACAGGCAAGGACTCTTGGGTTGTTCTACCCCCTCTGGCAAGGCTAAGCCTGTCTGAAGGAGGAGGCTGACTGACTCCGCTGCTCATCAGAATCCCCAGACCTTCCTTCTGAAAGAGCCAGCAGCACCCTAGAGGAATGCAGAGTCTTAGGTCCCACCCAGCCCTGCCGATTGCAGAGCTGGTGGGAGCATCACAGGACCCTCAGTGTGTCACTGTTCTTGGCTGACCACCAGCTGAACCCTAGTGCCCTCCTCCTAGAGTTCCTGGAAGGCCTGGCTAGGTGACGTGTACAGTCCTGGGTATACAGGAGGTGCTCACGAAATCTTGGCTACTTTTTTAATAAGCACATTTTTTCTTTTTAAATTCACTTTTAAAATTTGTTTCTTTAAAAAAAAATTATTTTCATTATTTATTTATTAGGAAAAAAAAAAGATTTTATTCACTTGACAGAGAACACAGGCAGGGGGAGTGGCCGGCAGAGGGAAAGGGACCTTGATGGTGGGGCTCGATCCCAGGACCCTGGGATCATGACTTGAGCCAAAGGCAGCCCCTTAACTGACGGAGCCACCCAGGCGCTCCTCTTTCTTTTTTTCAAAATGAAAAAAAAAGTTACATTATTTTAGAAAGAGGACATGTCACTGGATGTAGTTACGGTGAGTTTTAAAAGAAAGGTCAAGGACGTTAGGCTTTTGATAAATTGGCTACTTTTAAAGTACTTTCCAGAACGAGGGCGGATGTCCAATTTCTTCTTTTCTTTTTAAATTATAAAATACAGGGGCGCCTGAGTGGCTCATTGGGTTAAAACCTCTGCCTTTGGCTCAGGTCATGATACCAGGGTCCTGGGATCGAGCCCCACATCCGGCTCTCTGCTCTGCAGAGAGCCTGCTTCCTCCTCTTTCTCTCTCTGCCTGCCTCTCTGCCTACTTGTGATCTCTGTCTGTCAAATAAATAAATAAAATCTTTAAAAAAATTATAAAATACACATAATGCACAATTTACCATTTTAAAGTGCATAATTTGGGGGGAAGATTTATTTTTTAAAGTAATCTCTACATCCGATGTGGATCTCGAACTCACAACCCCAGGATCAAGAGTTGCATGCTCCCGCTGAGCCAGCCCGGCGCCCCTTAAGGTGTATACTTTAATGGGATTTAGTACATTCACAATATTGTGCAACCGTCCCCTCTCTCTTGTTCCAGAATATTTCCATCACCCTGAAGGGGAGTTTCCTACTGATGAAGCAGGCGCTCTGCCTTCCCCCTCCCTGGCAACCGCCAATCTGTGTTCTGTCTCCGTGGGTCTCCCTATTCTCCATATTTCCTATAAATGGAATCATACAGGGGCACACAGTCATTGGAGTGCATGACTTTGCATCTTGAGGTTGTGAGTTTGAGCCCCGTATCGGGTGTAGCGATTACTTAAAAATAAGATCTTAAAAAATCGTAAATGGCATTATAAAATGGACTTTCTTTCACTTCTAATTTGTTTTTTTGTAGCTCCCATTTCTCTCTTTCCTGCCTTTCACACGATCCACCTATCCCTGCAGGTCCGATAGGAGGTACAGAACTGCATCACTGGACCTACTAATCGCATGTTCATTAGTTACTACGAACAAAGTGGAGGGGGGCGCAGTCTTCAAACGTTTTTTTAAGACTGGGTGCGAGGGCTAACCATCTTTTTTTAAAGTGGCTCCAACTTTTGTATCCAGTTCTGTCTCTCCAGCAAATATCATCACTGAAGTTTCTTGCAGCCTTAAAGGGTGATAGTTCTAGATGATTTTGAGAGTTTTAAGATCCCAGGGCACATGTTAGCTGAATCATGGTGGCGTCCAGTGAGCATTCAGTAAATATTTGTTGAGAGAAAAAAGCCCATCTGCACGAATAATTATCATCATAATGAATTAATGTCATAACATATTAACACACTCATACCACACCCAGCCAATGACTGGCCGAAGGGGCAGAATGAGCTAGGGGGGACAATGAAACCCTCACCCGAGGTCAGAAACACGTATTGAACAGGGGGGGAAAAAATCCAAAGATGCAGAGTATGGGCCAAAATACCCTCCTACTCCTGCCGAGGACATTAGAGAGAACAGATGTAGGTTGGTTTAGTTTAAGAAACAACATTGGAGGAACACTCGTCCCTGGGAGAAATTCCCATCCCCGCCCCCACCCTGGCAGTCTGTTCTTTTTACTTTTATTTATTTATTTATTTATTTAAAAGATTTTATTTATTTATTTGACAGAGAGAGATCACAAGTAGTCAGAGAGGCAGGCAGAGAGAGAGGAGGGAAGCAGGCTCCCCGCTGAGCATCGAGCCCAATGTGGGACTCGATTCCAGGACCCTGACATCATGACCTGAGCCGAAGGCAGCAGCCCAACCCACTGAGCCACCCAGGCGCCCCAACTTTTATTTATTTTTTTAAAAAAGATTTTATTTATTGCTTTGACAGAGAGAGAGAGATCACAAGTAGGCAGAGAAGCAGGCAGAGAGAGAGGGAAGCAGGCTCCCTGCTGAGCAGAGAACCGGATGTAGGGCTCGATCCCAGGACCCCGAGATCATGACCTGAGCCAAAGGCAGAGGCTTTAACCCACTGAGCCATCCAGGTGCCCCTTACTTTTATTTTTAAAAAAAGATTGTCTAGGGGTGCCTGGGTGGCTCAGTGGGTTAAGCCTCTGCCTTTGGCTCAGGTCATGATCCCAGGGTCCTGGGATGGAGCCCCATATCGGGTTCTGTGGTCGACAGGGAACCTGCTTCCCCCCCCCCCCGCCTGCCTCTCTGCCTACTTGTGATCTCTTGTTGTCAAATAAATAAATATCTTTAAAAAATAATTTTAAAAGTTGTTTGAAGGAGAGAGCGAGCACATGAGCAAGGGCAGAAGGAGAGGGAGAAACAGACTGCCCCGCAGCGCAGGGAGCCTGAGGGGTTCAATCCCAGGACCCCAGGATCATGACCCAATCTGAAAGCAGACGCCTAACCGACTGAGCCACCCAGGCGCCCTTGACCTTTTTACTTTTTTTTTTTTTTTTAAAGATTTTATTTATTTATTTGAGAGAGAGACAGTGAGAGAGAGCATGAGCGAGGAGAAGGTCAGAGAGTGAAGCAGACTCCCCATGTTGCTGGGAGCCTGATGTGGGACTCGATCCCGGGACTCCGGGATCATGACCTGAGCCGAAGGCAGTCGTCCAACCAACTGAGCCACCCAGGCGTCCCTTGACCTTTTTACTTTTAAACCGTCCAGCACAGATAGAGTCAAGCAAGTTTAAGAGCAAGAGTGAGAGAGAGAGAGAAAGAATGATAAATGACAGCGTCTGGAATTTTGATCTGGCTGCCCTATTCCCCAGCCTGGACAAGAGCGATCACTGATCTACCTTTCGACAAGTACTACCTGTGTCTTTCTTGCAGGCCAGGCACTGAAGTAGATTTGGAGGATTCAGCAGAGAAGGGAGTTGCACTGGTAGCCATAGGTGTGAAAACGACAGTGTTATCTAGGGCTTACCATGAACAGGACACTGTCCTAAGCATGTTACATAGAAAGAAATTATTTTATAGTTTCAACTCTGCCCAGAAAGCTGAAGTGGTTTGCCCAAGGTCATACAGCAGGAAGTGGCAGATCTAAGATCCAATATCCCAGGCTGGCTAGCTGCAAAGTTGAGGGCATTTCTCCACCAACTCCCATCAATCACTGGTTGAGGGCTATCCAAGGGTTTCGACTTCCCAGGGCCCCTGGCCCATTCCTCAGTCCTGTGGCCAGGATGAGCCCCAGGCAGGGAGTGACAGGTGTTGGAGGTAGGTAACCATGGGCATGTGTGGACAGATGTGGAGTTTGGGCACTGGCTAATTGAATTCCCTTGGAGGCTTCCTAGCAGAGGCATCTTTTGAACTGGAGTTGGGGTGGGGAGAGGGAAGGGCATTCAGGATGGAGACAGAGAGGTGTGGAAGTCCGGGGTGCTCTTAGGATCGGCACAGGGGGAGTCCTTTTGGAAATATCCAATGGGTGACCTGTCTATTCAGTCAATGATGAATTAGGGGGAGGAGATACTCAGGGAGATATGAGTACGGAGGAAGGCATTACAGTTCATCTGAGTGGGCAAATGAGAGCCCAAACCATGGCCAGTGGGATAGGAAGTACTAGGTAGAGTCCTCAGCCCTGATGATGAGTAAAATATGGGGTGAAGGAAGGGGAGAGGGGGCCCCACAGTGGTTGGGAGGATGAATTCCATTGCATTTTGAATTTCTTGCAAATTTGACAACCAGAGGGCCCTTGTGAACACCCGAGTCTGGGCATCTGCCTTCTCTGCGTAGAATCCTGCATGGCTCCCACCTCACTCAGCAAAGACCCACAAAACCCTGCACCCTCTGTCCCTGTCACCTCTCTGTCCTCAGCTCCTTCCATTTGTCCTCACTCGCTCCACCACTCCAGCCACACAGGCCTCTATGCTGCTCCTTGAGGACACTAGGCCTCCTGCAGCCACAGGCCCTTTGCACTGGCTCTTCCCTCTGCCTGGAATGCTTTTCTCCACCCAGACACCCTCATGCCTCCCCTACGCCTGTTTTAGGTCTTTACTCCAAAGTTTCTTCCTCAATGGGGCCTCTTCTGGCCATCTTCTCTAAGTGACATGCCACTTCCCCTTCCTTTCTCCTTGCCTGGTTTCTTTCTTTCTTTCTTTCTTTTTTTTTTAAGATTTTTTAATTTATTTGACAGACAGAAATCACAAGCAGGCAGAGAGGCAGGCAGAGGGAGATGGGGGGAAGCAGGCTCCCTGCTGAGCAGAGAGCCCAATGCGGGGCTCAATCCCAGGACCTTGAGATCATGACCTGAGCTGAAGGCAGAGGCTTAACCCACTGAGCCACCCAGGCGCCCCCTCCTCACCTGGCTTCTTTTCTCTATCTGACATTCTGGATATTTTACTTGTTTATCTTGTTTCTTGTCTGTCTTCCCCACTGGAATCTCAGCTCTGCAAGGGCAGGGATTGAGTCCCTTTTGTTCACTGCTGGGTTCCTAGTGTCTAGAACAGGGCCTGGCACACAGTAGGAGCCCAATAAATACTGCTGGGCTAGTGAATAAATACGTGAGTGAGCAAGCGAGCGATGGGAACATAACAAAGTCATGACCTGAATGAAACTGGGAGAAAGAATTCAGTCTGAGATTCAGTGGCAGAATCTGAGATTCAGATTCTCTCCTTCTTCAGTCCTAGCCAATGTCCTGGGGCTGCCCATGAAATCCAGCCATCCCCAGGCGATCTGTCCATGCCAGTGGGAGTTGAGTACGCATGTCCCAGCTGTGCTGTGATCCGCCAGCAAGGGAGAAAGCAGGTGAAAACAGACCGTAACTGTGTTGTGGCTTCTTCTCACCAGGGGACGGACCTTTGCAGCCGTGCTCAGAGTCGCGTTGGCAGTCTGGTCTCAGCTCAGCCTTCAGCCTCCGCCATCTGGCCTGACATTTTATTCAGCTCTTTTCTCATGTATTTGGGACAGTTCTGGAGTTTTGCTCCAAGCAATGAGAGTTCTTGCTGGCCCTGGCTTTACTTTTCATGTCACCTTGCTCTTTGCGTCTCTGTGCAAAGGTGGGGTGTGGGGTGAGTCCACACTGCTGGAATCGGGGAGCCTTTGTAGATGTCTGTCTCTGCTTATTGTGCTCTCGGTGAGTGGGTGTCAGGACCAGAGGCCAGAAGGTTGATACACTGGGACCACTGGGAATATGTAAGGACCTTTATAAAGATGTGTGGGTGGGCACCTGGGTGGCTCAGTTGGTTAATCAACTGCCTTCAGCTCAGGTCATGATCCCGGAATCCAGGGATCGAGTCCCACATTGGGCTCCCAGCTCCATGGGGAGTCGCTTCTCCCTCTGACCTTCTCACCTCTTATGCTCTCTCTCACTGAATAAATAAATAAAATCTTAAAAAAAAAAGATGTGTGGGTGTTTTTGGAACACCTCTTAGGATTTTCTTTTCACGCACATAGAAAATTTTAACAGAATACACATAACATAAAAATTTATCATTTTAGCCAGTTTTCAAGCATACCGTTCAGTGGCATTAAGGACACTCATGTTGTGCAATCATTCTTGCCATCTGTCTCCAGAACCTTTCCATCTTCTCAAACGGAAACTCTGTCCCCATGAAACATGGACTCCCCATACCCTCCTCCCTCCCCGGCTCAGCCCCTGGCTCCCACCATCCTACTGTCTGTCTCTCTGCATTTGACTCCTCTGGGGACCTCATGAAATTGGAATCAGACAAGATTTGTCCTTTTGTGACTGGCTTATTTCGCTCAACGCAATGTCCTCAACGTTCACGAGTGTTGCAGCAGGTATTAGAATCTCCTTCCTTTTTGGGGGGCCACTGGCTGCCTCGGTCGGTGGAAGCGTAGGACTCTTGATCTCGGAGTTGTGGGTTCAAGCCCCATGTTGGGTACAGAGATTACTTAAAAACAAAATCCTTAAAAAAATACTTTCCTTCCTTTTTAAGGGCTGAATAATATTCCACTGTCCTATATACCACATTGGGTTTATCCATTTATCTCTGGGTAGACATCTGGGTTGTTTGCTTGTTACTGGTTTTCGCTCCCACCAACAGTACACAGGCTTGCCTCTTCCATTCACCCTTGCCAACACATGTCATCTCTTGACCTTTCGATAATAACCATCTTAATGGTGTGAATATTTCTGTGTGGTTTTGATTTGCATTTCCCTGATGATTCGTGACACCTTTTTACTTGGCACCTTTTTACTCTCTTGGTAGCCGTTCAGATGTCTTCTTTGGAAAAAGTCTAATTAGTTCATCTGCCCATGAATTTTTTTTTTTTTTAATACCGAGTTGTATGAGTTCTTTGTAGATTTGGCATGCCAACTTCTTATCAGATCTACGATTTGTAGGCATTTTCTTCCATTCAGTAAGTTGCTTTTTCATTTCTCTGATGGCTTCCTTTGCTGAACAGAAGCTTTTCAGTTTGATATAGTCCCATGTATTGATTTTTGCTTTTGTTCCTCCCCGTTGTAAGTTTTTACTTCTAGGCAGATCCTTGACACTCGCCCCAAACCTGGCTACCTGCTCTGCAGACTGTTTGTTCAAGGCCTGGAAATTACTTTTACCATCAGCCAAATAAAACATCATCCAGGAGGTGACAAATGCGTTTGAAGGTCGGTTAAAAATGACATTTGGATTATCGTCCTCCTGGCTGTTCAAATCCACGGCCCGCTGAATTTCACACTCGTCAGCCTGGACCTCTGGAGGGGATATGATTTCTGTGGGACTAAGCAACCTTTCTTTGTGCAGGGTGAGATTAAGATGCTTTATTGACTGAGGTTTAAGCACACAGACGAGACAGGAAGGAGTGAAACTGCCCGAGAGAGCCTCAAACAAGAGGAGGAAAAAGAGGAAAGGTCGAGAGAGAACAAGAGAGAAGGGGGGGGTGATTTCACATGGAGATGTTATTTCTTAGCTCGATCTCCCTCTTTCAAAAAAAAAGATTTTATATTTGAGAGAGAGAGAGGGAGGGAAAGAGAATGAGCAGGGGAAAGAGCAGAGGAAGAGGGAGAGGGAATTTCAAGCAGACTCCCCTCTGAGCATGGGGGCTTGATCCCAGGACTCTGAGATCATGACCTGAGCAGAAATGAAGAGTCAGACACTGAACTGACTGAGTCACCCAGGCGCCCCTCCTGGCTCTTTTTCTCTTTCTTTCTTTCTTTCTATTATTTGACAGAGAGAGAGAGAGAGAGATCATAGGTAGGCAGAGAGGCAGGCAGAGAGAGGGGGAAGCAGGCTCCCCGCTGAGCAGAGAGCCCGATGCGGGGCTCTATCTCAGGACCCTGAGATCATAACCTGAGCTGAAGGCAGAGGCTTAACCCACTGAGCCACCCAGGCTCCCCCAGCTCTCTTTTTAATGAACACTTTGGTGTTCTGGACAGGACTCCACACTTGCGTGTGCTCTTCTTGAATGCAAAGCCTCGAGAGCACAAGGAAAACATGCACTGAATGGAACCAGTATTGTTTCTCTCAAGTAGTGTATCAGTTAGCGAATGTTGTGGGCTGAGTTGTGTACCCCACCTCCCCCCCGGTTCATATGATGAAGCCCTAACCCCCCGTGTGATGGCCTTGGAGATGGGGCCTTTGGGAGTTAGACAGGATCCCAGGGTGGGGCCTCTCCTGGTGGGATTAGTGTCCTTCCAGCAACCTTCCAGCAACCCTGGAAGGCTTGCTCTTTCTAAAGTCTCCTCCATGTGAGGACGACACAGCAAGAAGGTGGCGACTGCAAGCTAAGGAAGAGTTCTCCCCAGGAACTGACTGTGCTGGTCTCAGACTTCCAGCTTCTAGAAGTGTGAGGAAATACATTTCTGTTGCTTAAGCCACTCAATCTCTGACTTGGTCTGGCAGCCCGAGCTGCCAGACAAGTGTGTTGCTGTAACAAAAAGACCCCTAAGGGATGGCAGGTTAATAAGCACCATGAAATTTTGCTTCTAACACACCTGATAGCCCTGGGAGTGTGTTCCTGGCCGGCAGATGGCTCTCCTTCTCTGCACCATGCCTCAAGATCATGGGGGCAAAATCCCGACTGCCATGGATTGTTTATGTTTCAGGAGATGTGGGCCTTGCAAGAAAATTGCTCAGGGCTGGACTCTGGGTTGGACCTCAGAGAAAGGTCTTGGGAGTCCCATATCCCTGGTCCATAAACCCAGGTCCCCTATCCCTGGCCTGTCTGCTCTGTGCTCTGGGAACTTGGGTAAGCCACTGTAACTCACTGCCTCACTGAAGCTCAGTCTCTTTTTTTTCTTTAAAGATTTTATTTATTTATTTGACAGACAAGAGATCACAAGTAGGCAGAGAGGCAGGCAGAGAGGTTGGGGGAAGCAGGCTCCCCGCTGAGCAGAGAGCCGGATGCAGGGCTTGATCCCAGGACCCTGGGATCGTGACCTGAGCCAAAGGCAAAGGCTTTAACCTACTGAGCCACCCAGGTGCCCCTGAAGCTCAGTCTTATCTGTTACACGAGGGAGTAGATTTCTCACCTCCTCTGGGACTTGTATTTAGGAGGGGAGACCCGACCTCTGGCTCTTTTCCTACCCAACTCAAAACTTAGCTGTTAAGAGGTGGGGCATGTCTAATCCTTCTTAATGAATTTCCTATGCTTCTTTCAACTTTAAAAAATTTTTATGATGTAACATGCAGGAAAATGCTCAAATGATTTTTTACACATGCATATATACTGGGTCCCCACCAGGTCAAGAGTCAAGGAACTTCTATCCACCCCCCCCCCCCCCGCCCCCGACCCAGTGACTTGCCAGGTTAAGCAGATAAAAAAATTTTAGAACACCTGGTTGAAATCAAATTTCAGAGAAGCAGTGAAGTGCTTTTTCGTGTAAGTATATCCCATGCAACTGGGCATTCTGTATTTTATCTGGAAGTCTCACCAGCAGGCTCCCTTGTGTTCCATCCCAGTCCATAGCTCCCCACCCCCAAGGTCAAAAGCATTCCTCTGATTCTCATCACTGTAGATTCATTCCGCCTGTTTTTGAACTTCATGACAATGAAATGATGCAGTGGGGTCTGCTCTGTGCCTGTCTGTGAGTTTCCTCCACATATTGACTTTAGCACATTCTTTTTTTTTTTTTTTTAAAGGATTTTTATTTATTTGAGAGAGAGACTGAGAGAGAGTACGAGCTGGGGAAGGGGAGGGCAGAGGCAGAGGGGAAGCAGGCTCCCCATGCTGAGCAGAGAGCCCGAATTGGGCCTCGATCCCAGGACCCTGAGATCATGACCTGAGTTGAAGGAGGATCCTTAGCCAACAGAGCCACACAGGCACCCCGCACATTCTTTTTCATTGTTGCATAGTATTCCCTTAGATGGCTATGTTGTTGTTTATTTCCCCTTTTCTTGTTGATGGACCTTTGGGTTGCTTCCGGTTTGGAGCTACTATAATTTTTTTAAAAAGATTTTATTTATTTATCTGACAGACAGAGATTACAAGTAGGCAGAGAAGCAGTCAGAGAGAGGAGGAAGCAGGCTCCCTGCTGAGCAGAGAGCCCGATGTGGGGCTCGATCCCAAGACCCTGGGATCATGACCTGAGCTGAAGGCAGAGGCCTCAACCCACTGAGCCACCCAGGCGCCCCTGGAGCTACTATAAATAGAGCTTTATGATTATGACTTTTGGCAGCTTTATGCATTCAGGAATGGAACTACCTGACTGTTTTAAGTTGTTCCGTTTGCTTCCAGACATGGGGGAAAGACATCCACTGGCACCGGGGAATCCTATGTCCTTCCAATGTGTAGGACGAGCCTGAGAAGTTTTACAGAACGGTTTTCCTTAGCTTTTTCGCTTCATTGCCATACTCCCACTAATTTTCACGGGAGCTAAAGCTGCTTTACCAGTAATTAGTGCTTGTTTCGCTCATGGGTGGTGACTCCTGGTCCCTAGCACAGCTGTGTAAATGTTCCTGTCCATGTGCAGGGGGCCACAGCAGGCCTCCAGACTTCCCTCTGGTCGCCTCCCTCCCCACTCCTTCCCCAGAGCTCTGGCACCAGCCCATATTAATCACAGCATCTCCAGGCGCCATCCGGTTGCCATGGAAACTCAGGCTGGTCCAGGCATGGCAGTGGGGGTCAGTCCCCCACCACAGGTGCGGCTTCAATTTGGATTCGGAAAGTGGTGAATACAGTGATACCTGGTGCTTTGTAGAATTCTGTTCTTAAAGCATTAACAGTAGAGCTCTCTGTGGCCTCAGGCTTCATGTGGCTTATGTTCTCCTGTTTGCTTTTCCCCATTGTCTCCTCTTTGCACCGTCTGTTCGTGGAACCTGGCTGCTTCTGAGGGAAGCAAACCCCACATGCTTTGCCATTTCCTCTGCGCTGTGGTTGGGCAAACAGAGAGAGGGAACAGCACACCTGGCCATGGGGCCCAGCTGGTGCCAGGGACGGACACCCGGCTGGGAAGTGCCCATTGGCTGGGGAGGTGTTTATTTCTCGTGTGTACACATGGGACAGCTGGGGCTCCATTGGAACCACTCCTCGGAGCCTGCTGGATGGTGTGGCTGGAGCAGCTGTCCCCCATCCCCACGGCTGCCAGGCTCTGCCTGCCACAGAATCAACAGGAAAGCCAGTGTTGACCACGTGCTTTTCATGGGCTAGTGCAGAGCTCAGGATGTTGCCTTCCCACAGGCTGGCTCGCTGACCCCTCATGATGGCTCTCTCTGGCACCTATCACCATCTCCGTGTTATGCAGGAGAGAACAGACTTGGAGGGTTCAGTAATTTGCTGGGGACGACACAGCGAGTTAGCTGATCATGTGCTGGGGTCAGACCTGGCGTCTTCTTTCCCACTTCTTTCTCCTTCATCCCTTTCCTACTCAGAAGTCCCGGACCCCAGGCAGTTGCAAGGTGGTTCAGGATGTTTTCCTGGGTAAACCCATTCCTGAGATCATTCATTCAGGCAAGAAATATTTAAGGCACCAGGGACCCAGGAGCAACAAGGCAGATCAAGATCCTTGCCCTGGCAGTGCTGACTTCCTTTGGGGGAGGCAGATGTTATCCAAGGCTGCTCGTAAGTGCCAGTCCCAGAGAGGGACCCGCGCCATGAGGAAGACCGGTTGGAGGATGTGATGGGGAGTGCCTGGATTTGATCAGAGCCCCAAATGATAAAAAGGAGATGGCCTGCTGGAGATGCGGGGAACAGCATTCTAGGAAGAGGGAACAGCAGTGGCAGAGGTGGAGCTAAGAGGGCAAAAGGGAGAAGAGAAAGGGATGAGTTCAAGGAGAGGGGACAGCCCTGTAGGGTGTGGCTTTTAGTCCTGTAACAGGGGAAGTGCTGACCACAGACTTTCAGGACCCACTGGCTCCAAAGCAGTGTGCAGGGTGGGAGGTGGGAGTGGGAATGGGGAAGCCCACTGCCCGGGAGAGGCAGCTACCTGAGTCCAGATGAGTGTTGTGGTGGGGGGCATGCAGTGGCCAGAAGTGATCAGATTCAGGATATATTTTGGAGGCGAGTGGTTGGGACACAATGCATCTGATGCAGGGAGTGGAGGCAAGTGAGCCAGGAGTGACCGTTCATTTTGTGGTTTGGGCATCAGGGTAAATTGGGAAACCCACATCGAAATGGGGAGCCCGGGAGTGTGAGCTGTAGGGCAGGGTGGGGAACGGAACATCCTGGCTTGGGGCTGTGGAACAAGCAGGTGGAGGTCTCAGATGTCACCTGGAGTGTATGCCTTAGGTCTCATCTTTCCTGTTCCTCCTCCCAGCTTCCTGGGTATAAATACACCTTCTGTAGACGTGCGGAACTTTCTCCATCAAGGTGCTTCAACTGTGCCTGGTCTCTAGGGTTTTAGCAAAGTGATAGGTAATACACAACACACCCAAACTGTCAGCTAGATTCTTTTTTTTTTTTTTAAATACTGATGCAGTAATAATTTTTTTTTTTTTTTTTTTTTTTTTTTTTGGCAGGAAGGGTCAACCCCTGCAGGTAGAAAAGGAACCTGATAGCAAGGCACGTGAATCTACCTTCTGTCCTCAGCTTTATTTCTGTAAAATGGGAAGGAAAATGCCTTCCGTGTGTGTGCTTATAAAAGGAATAACAGAATTTGTTTTCCACACAAAGAAAATGTACGCAGAAAAACACAAAGACTTTAGAAATACACAATTGCAGATGTTTTAGAGTAAGGTTTCATGAGAGTAAATTGGAGTGTAAAGGCATCGTGAAGGATAGATCTATTAAACTCCACCATTTGAAAGATTTGGAAAAAACTCTTGTCATTAAACTGATAATGAACTGATCTGCTTAGGAGGGCTAGGAGAGCACTTTGGATGCTTCCAGCAGGATGAGAGGAGATAATTGGGGGTTGGGGGAGATAAGCTTCCATCCCCACACCTATTTTATTTATCTGTTTATTTTGGCAATCCAGAGGTGGCCTGAACCCATCTCCTTACACCTCTGGGTGTTAAGGTGACTTATACTACATTTGTGCATGAGATTCAGCCTCCTAACTCTATTTCATTCATGCTAGCCTTCCAGTGGGTTTGCTTTTCTTAGTCAGATGCAGAGTGGCTAGTGGTGGGGATTTTTCAAGTGGCACAAATAAGTCCGAGGTTGAAAATATGATGCTGGGTGAGGTGGGCATTCCAAAAGTCATGGACTGTCTCACTCCAGGAGGAAGCAAGTAGAGTCACCCCCATGGTCCCCAAGGTCCCATAAGCTCTGCCCCATTGCATCCCCACCCTCCTCCCTTCTACCCTCTCCTCAATCCCTAACAACTGCTAGGGCCTCTGCATTGCTCCTTGAGCAAGTCACACATTGTCTGGCCTCAGGACCTTTGCACCTGCTCTTCTTTCTACCTAGAAAACTCCTCCCTTCAGATACACACATGACTCCTGCATGACTTTCTTATGACCTCTGCTCACATGTCCTTCCCTCAGTGGGCCATCTCAGACCTCCTATTTAGTACAATAACCAGCTCACCCAACACTTCCTTTATTATGGACTCAATTAGGTCCCCCATTCTTATATTGGAACACCAACCCCCCAATACCTCAGAATGTGGCCGTATTTGGAAAGAGAACCTTTAGAGAAGTAATTAGAATAAAATGAGGTCATACAGGTGGGCTGTAATCAAGTGTGACTGGTGTCCTTGTAAGAAGAGGTTAAGACAGAGACATACACTGAAGAAAGACCATGTGGAGGCACAAGGAGAAGACAGCCACCTACAAGCCAAAGAGAGGGCTCCAAAGAAATCAGTGCTGCCAACACCTTGATCTTGGACTTGCAAGCCTCCAGAATTGTGGGGAAGTAAATTTCTGTTCCTTAAGCCACCCACTCTGTGATACTCTATTATGACATCTCCCGCAAACAAACACACCTTTCCTGATTAATTACCACCATACTTTGAGCCCCTAATCTCTACATAATGTACTTTTTTAAAAAATTCAGCATACATCTGCCCCCCAGTAGAACGTCTGTTCCACGACAGGAGGATATTTGTCTCATTCTGGGCTGTGTCCCCAGCTCCCAGCAAGGGCTCTTCGACAGCGGCTGCCTCCCTAGCGTTTGTTGAGTGAATAAGTGAGTGAAAAATGGAGACAAAGATCTAGGGACTCTGAGTTCCTCCAAGTGCTCTCTGGTGCTCAGTAGCCACCTGCTATATGTGTGAGTGTTGGGAACCCTGTTCCTTTTTTCAAAAACCCAGCCAGGTGACAAAGAGTAGGCACACCAGATAGACAGCCACGCCCCACGTGGATTTTATTTATTTATTTATTTATTTATTTTTTATAAACATATAATGTATTTTTATCCCCAGGGGTACAGGTCTGTGAATCGCCAGGTTTACATACTTCACAGCACGCACCATAGCACATACCTTCCCCAATGTCCATAAGCCCACCTCCCTGTCCCATACCCCCTCCCCCCAACAGCCCTCAGTTTGTTTTGTGAGATTAAGAGTCACTTATGGTTTGTCTCCCTCTCAATCCCATCTTGCTTCATTCATTCTTCTCCTACCCCCTTAACCCCCCATGTTGCATCTCCACTTCCTCATATCAGGGAGATCATATGATAGTTGTCTTTCTCCGATTGACTTATTTCGCTAAGCATGATACGCTCTAGTCGTCCCACGTGGATTTTAAAGCCGACCCTTGACTTCGCCCTTTCGGTTTTCTAAGTCACTCTGTGACGCTCACAGGCCCGGGAACTGGAGAGCCGTGAACAAACAGGGTCCCGATGACCCATTTTCCAGAGGGGAACACTGAGGGGCCCAGCCATCCACCGTCCCGCCCTCTGTGGTGTGTCCCTCCATCAGGGTGCGGCGGTTGCCGGGCAGCTCCCGAGAACCGGCTTCCCGCCCGAGTTGCCAAGGAAATACTAAACTCCGCTCAGCGGGCCCGGGGGCCGCTCACTGAGTGGCCACCCCCGGGCTCCCTTCCCTTCTGTCCCCGTGCACTGCGCGCCGCGCTAACCCTCCGCCCGCCCTCTGCTCTCTCCTCTAGCTGCGCGCTGTGCTGGAGGCCGAAGACCCTGCGAGTTCTGAGCGAGGTCCATGGATGTGGAAGGCCTCCCGGGTCCCGGACCCCATGTTCTCCCCGCGCAGTTATGACGCTCTGCACGACGGCGGCTCGGGGCCCCCGGGTGTGGACCGCACGGCCGGAGCCCCACAGGACGCGCGGGGCCCCTGGATGAGCGGCGGCTTCCAGGGCCCCCCTCTGAAGCGGCGGGGCGGTGTCGTGGACCACCGGGATGTCATCTTGGCCCACCAGGCGCACAAAGTCCACAGCACCCCCCAGGCCAGAAGGAAAGAATGGGAGTGAGTACGCGGGGCAGACGGGCTGGGACACGGGCGGGGGGGGGGGGGGCAGCACCCCCCAGGGACTGCCGTAAGCCCTTGCGAACCCCTGCGCAGCCCAGCGCGCAGCAACACTGGTGTTGGGGTAGGCGCCCCAGGCCGTCCGCGGAGGTCCCTGCGCCGGGGTCTGCGGCGGTCCCCTCGGACGGGATGGCCAGTAGTAACGATGGGAGGCATTCCTGAAACCGGCTGAGAAATGCTGTTTTCAGGGAGTGGGAGGGGTGGGGAGCGGGAGTCGCATTCCAACCTCAAGCGCTGAGACCAAACCCGAGGGTTTGCAGGCTGGAGATGAAGTTTATAGTGCCGCAGAGAGGGGGGCTGGGGAAATGTGCTGGCTCTGGGGACTCCCGTCCTGGGCCCTCTCCCTCTTTGCCAGTGACCCCGAAAGCGGATCTTCTCCTAGGAGTCGCCTTAGGGAGGAAGGGTGGGCATTGAGCCGGCTCTGTTCCTGTGATCTTGGGCAAGTGGCCTCCCTGGGTTCTTACCCTCACCGCGAAATCGCTCTTTCTAGGAGGACATCGAAGCAGTGGGTGTGAACCTTTCAGTCCCAGGTACAGAAGGAAAGCTGGTGCTTTTTTCCTTTTTCTTCTTCTCAAGAGCTTCTTTGGCAAAGGCTCAGAACTGGGGTGGACTCCTGGACAGACAGACCTTAAGAAGGTGGGATTCTGAATACAGTTTCAGGGCGACTGGAACGGAGGCTGGCCTGGACGCTAATCACTCCTGGGGACCCTGAAATCCCGCCTCCCACCCTCTCTGGGCTCCATCCTGTCTGACCTCTGGGAAATTAGCAACACGGTCTCCAGCGCCACACAGGGCTCTCCACCAGCCTTCCCTGGAGTTTTTGTCTGCTGGGAGGAAGAGCTGCGTTATAAATGCCAGTTGGGTTTGGGGATGTGTTGGTGAGGGATGTGTAAATAGAGAGTGCGATGAAAACTCAGAGAAAGGGGGTGTAAGTTGGCCTCTGAGGCAGTTTCCTGAGGTTAGGCTGACATCTGGTGGCATACTGGGGCATCATGTAGAAAGGCCATGTGAAAAAGCTTTATTTTCCCACAGTGTGTTCCTTCTGATTTTCTCCTCCCCACTCACCTATCTAGCCTCCTCCCCACCCTCCTATCCTTCTATCCATCCATCCATCCATCCATCCATCCATTCACCTGTCCTATTTCTATCCATCCACCCACCTACCCATCCGTCTTTCCATCTGGTTATCTGTCCGTCCACCCTTCCTTAAATAACTAGGGTGCATTTAATGTCTGCAGCTGTGATGTCCAACACCCATCTTCTCTCATTCCCTCTCCAGAACTTGCCTCTTCTATCCTGTATCTTCCCTCCTGAGTCTCTGTTTATTTCCATTCTCCCATTTCCTTTTATTTTCCTTTTGAAAAGAAATTTGATTCATTCTCCCAGAACCAGGGAGGCTGCTTTAAGGGTTTAAAGTGAGTTATTTCTGCAGACCGCTGAAAAGACACTTTTAGAGAAAGGAAAAGTGTCAGTGAATTAAAGAAGTTAAAAAAAAAAAAAAAAACAACAGTCCCTGTTGGCCAAGGAACATGATCATTATAACTTATAATAATAATGGCAGCTAATGTTTATCAGGCACCTACTGCTTGACAGACATTCTATGATTTGTTGCCTCCTCCTGTTCTGCCACGTAGTGGATTGCCTAATTCATGGGTGAGAACCAAGAAGCTGGGAGAAGTAAAGTTATGTGCTGGGGGCCTCCCAGCTAGAAAGTGCAGACCCAGGGTTCCGACCCTAGGGTTGTTGGCCTCTAAAACTCGTTTGTTTTTTTTTTTTTTTTAACCTTTTATTTATCTATTTGAGAGAGGAGAGAGGGAGAGAGAGCACAAGTGGGGAAGGGGGGGGCAAAGGGAGAGGGGAAAGCAGACTCCTCACGGAACAGGAAGCCAGATGCAGGATTTGATCCCAGGACCCGGAGACCATGATCTGTGCTGAAGGCAGACGTTTAACCAACTGAGTCCCCCAGATGCCCCCAGAACCCAAACTCTTACCTATTGGCCAAAATGGAAGTGGTGGAGATTTACTTTCAAATCACTCAGAAAGAAAGTCATTTGTATCAGGGAGAAAGAGAGAAGCAGCGGAAGGAGGGGTCTTCAGATCAGGAGACATTGGTTACCCTGTCACTTCCACCACGACCTCCTTGAATGGCCAACTCGTGCCTCAATCTCCCATTGCTGTTGCTTTCTAGGACCATATGAAGATTCGCAATCTTTATAGCCACGAGCTCCAAACTGAACTCCTACCCCACCAGTAAAACAGACATGCTTTCAGCACATCATAACATATATGTTTTCATTTATTCGTCAATTATGTAAGTATCCTGCTATATTTATCATATGCCCTATACAATTATGTACATAAAATAGAAATGTCAAAAGAATGACACACCAATGGGAGACATTTTTTTTTTTTTAAGATTTTTGTTTATTTATTTATTTGACAGACAGATCACAAGTAGGCAGAGAGGCAGGCAGAGAGAGAGGAGGAAGCAGGCTCTCTGCCGAGCAGAGAGCCCGATGTGGGGCTCGATCCCAGGACTCTGGGATCATGACCTGAGCCGAAGGCAGAGGCTTTAACCCACTGAGCCACCCAGGCGCCCCAAGGGAGACATTATTTTTAAGAGTTTTTTTTTGTAATTTTATTTATTTTTAAGATTTTAATTTATTTATTTGAAAGAGATCACAAGTAGGCAGAGAGGCAGGCAGAGAGAGAGGAGGGCACACAGGCTCCCTGCTGAACAGAGAACCTGATGCGGGGCTTGATTCCAGGACCCTGGGATCATGACCTGAGCCGAAGGCAGAGGCTTAACCCACTGAGCCACCCAGGCGCCCCTTTTTAAGAGGTTTTAATTTTTGGAATTTAATTGTACAAAAGCTCCCCTGCTCTTGAAGTTTACTTTCACCTTTTGAATACTGTGTTTGTCAGAGTTCTTACTTCTGAACATGTTCAAACACGCTAAATAGAACAGTGAACCCCATGTACTCATCACCCAAATTTAATAAGTATCAGAATTTTGCCAGACTTACATCATAAATCCATTTTTGTCTTTCTTATTCTCTGAGCTATTTTAAAGCCAATCCCCGACCTTATATGATTTCACAAGCTTCAGATGACATCCCTAAACCACACAGAC
>NC_081558.1:9333445-9476611 GCF_022355385.1 Mustela nigripes | reverse complement strand
GTCTGTGTGTTGCATTCAGTCATTATATCTTTTAAAAATATTTTGTATTATTTATTAGAGAGAAAGCATGAGCACAGGGAGGGGCAGAGGGAGAAGGAAACTCTCTACTGAGCAGGGAGCCTGTTACAAGGCTCGATCCTCGGACCCTGAGATCATGAGCCAAAGCAGACACTTAATGGACTGAACCACTCAGGTGTCCCTACTTCTTTCTTTTACCAATATTTAGGACACCCTCTCTGTGCTCAGCTCCGTGGGGGATCTTGGGGACCCATCAGTCAACAGTCTGCTCTGGCCATAATGATGCTGTCCACCTGCAGGAAAACCCAACAGGAAACAAATGGTGACCAGCAAGAAGAGCGAGGAAGAGGGTCTCCCTGGGGAGCATTTCCAGGCCAGATCTCATCCTGTGCCAGCGAACCCCTACAGGGCCTCCTGAGATGCAGGTTCCCATCCAGCAGGGCTGCAGGGGGTGCCCTGGGACTCTCCATTTCTTTTTAACAGGCTCCCACGTGAGGCAGGAGGATGGTCTCAACAGCTAGGTTCTGAGTCATCACCACTGTCATGGTCATTGTCAAAGAACAGAGGGCCCGGGTGGGAGAATGGGGGGCAAGGAGAGGAGAGCCCAACAAACTGCAATGAAAACTGGGAATGATACTTATTATGCTGTGAGGATAGCGACCATAACCAGTGTCTGTGGAGCACTTACTATCTGCAGGGCATGGCCCCAAGCGCTTTCTATACATTAACTCATTTAATCCACATCACCACTGTTCTAAATAGAAGGTGCAGAGTGGCATGATTTTCCAGCGTTTCTGTGCTCCGCAACTCATCCTGGGCACACAGCAAGCTCGTGAAGCCGTGAGTTGGCGGTGGTATTTCTGTGCCATTAGGTCGCCCCTTATGCAAATGGGCAAGCAGGTCCCCAGGGTTACTGAGGCATCTGGGACCTGTCGGGACAGGGTGACAGGATCTGGGCTCTTAGGCCAGAACTGGCTGTTTCTAGGACATCGGGATTCAGGCTCAGCCATCCTGCTGGGGCTGGGGTGGGCAACCTGCATCGTCCTGGTCCCTGGAGCCTGAGCTGAGATGAGGGGACGTGCCAGGTGAGGAAGAAGGCAACTCCAGTTCTTCTAATTCTTCTTTTTTTTTTAAAAAAAAGATTTTAGGGCGCCTGGGTGGCTCAGTGGGTTAAGCCGCTGCCTTCGGCTCAGGTCATGATCTCAGGGTCCTGGGATCGAGGCCCGCATCGGGCTCTCTGCTCAGCGGGGAGCCTGCTTCCTCCTCTCTCTCTGCCTGCCTCTCTGCCTACTTGTGATCTCTCTCTGTCAAATAAATAAATAAAATCTTTAAAAAAAAAAAAAATAAAAAAATAAAAAAAGATTTTATTTATTTATTTGACAGACAGAGATCACAAGTAGGCAGAGAGGTAGGCAGAGAGAGAGAGGGAGGAGGAAGCTCCCGGCTGAACAGAGAGCCCGATGTGGGGCTCGATCCCAGAACCTTGGGATCGTGACCTGAGCCAAAGGCAGAGGCTTTAACCCACTGAGCCACCCAGACACCCCAACGCCAGTTCTTCTAGTGAATCCATTTTCTCATTTACTCTCCACCCTTGCCCCCATCTCTTTCATCTTCAGTACACAATAAGCTAGTTCCAGGG
The DNA here is from genome assembly GCF_022355385.1 of Mustela nigripes. Lineage (NCBI taxonomy): Eukaryota > Metazoa > Chordata > Mammalia > Carnivora > Mustelidae > Mustela > Mustela nigripes. The sequence goes on along the minus strand of NC_081558.1, from coordinate 9,474,954 downwards.
CTTTTGGCGGACAAATTAGGATTATTTAGGATTATAGGAGACTGTTGATAAAATGACTAGTGCCACTGGACCCCAAGGTGGCATGTTTAACCCACATGTGACCTCAAGGGTTGCTAAGATGGATCTGGGTTTTCTGCGGCTCATAACTCATTTGGGTCAAAACCGAAGTCCTCCCTAAGGCCATCATGGTCCTGTGCGATCTGCCTGTCATGTCCCTGCTGTCACCCCTTCCTACCCTCCTCCTCACTCACCCTGCTTCAGCCACCGGGACCTCTTCACTATTCCTCAAACACATCAGGGCAGGCCTGTCTCAGGACCTTTGCACTGGCTGTTCCCTCTGATTGGAATAGCTTTTCCTCCCACACCCATATGGCTCCTTCCTTACCTCCTTCTAGCATTTACTTAAAGGTTACCTCCTCAGCGAGTTTTTCCTCACCACCCTGTTTAAAATTCAGCCTCTATATGTACCTCCTCCTTCCGACTTACTTTATTTTTCTGATGAGCACTGATAACCAGCTCATAGTTATTACACCTTTGGCTTTTTTTTTTTTTTTTAAGATTTTTTATTTATTTATCAGAGAGAGAGGGGGGGAGAGAGCGAGCACAGGCAGACAGAATGGCAGGCAGAGGCAGAGGGAGAAGCAGGCTCCCTGCTGAGCAAGGAGCCCGATGTGGGACTCCATCCCAGGACGCTGGGATCATGACCCGAGCCGAAGGCAGCTGCTTAACCAACTGAGCCACCCAGGCGTCCCACACCTTTGGCTTTTTATCTTGTTGATTATTTGTATTTTCTCCACTAGCTCCCCGAGGGCAAGAATTTTTGCCTGGCGTGTTCTTTGCCGGGTGCCTAGCTCACAGTGAGGGAGCCCAATCGGACCAGACACTTATTGTATGGCCCAAGGGCTATGAAAGGTTTTCATATGTTTAAAGGGTTGAAAAAAATTCAAAAGAAGAGTAACATTTCTTGATATGTGAAATTGTATGAAATTCAAAATTCAGCGTGTGTTAAGTTTTTTTTGGAATGCACCTTGGTTGGTTTACACACCTGTGGTCCTGAGGCTACTTCAGCATCACAGGGGTGGAGTCGAGTCTGTAACACTCTGGGCTGCAAAGCTGAAAATAGGCCATTTTCAGGAGTCTGTGGGCCCCTGGGCTGGAACAGTCGGCCTTGGTGGTGGCCTGGGCGATAGGCCAGGGGAGCTGGGTTCTCCCAGACAGTCACCCCGCTCGTTTGCTGATGCCACGACTAGCCACCAGGTGGCGCTGTGGTTCCCAAGCAGAGCGTAAGCGAGCAGCTCAGAGTGGGAGGCGGTCCGCTCACCTTCCCAGGTACTCATCTCCCGGGCTCATTCTTCCTTCTCGGTGTTCTTTTCTTTTCTTTTCTTTTCTTTTCTTTTCTTTTCTTTCCTTCCTTCCTTCCTTTCAAAAAGATTTTATTTATTTATTTGACAGAGAGGGAACATAAGCAGGGGGAATGGGAGAAGGAGAAGCAGGCTGATGCAGGGCTTAATCCCAGGATCCTGGGATCATGACCTGAGCTAAAGGCAGACACTTAATGACTGAGCCACCCCGGCACCCCCCTTCTCAGTGTTCTAAGAAATGGAAGGAAGCCCCAAAGCGTGAATCCAATTTTCATCATGTGATACTTCATCATTACATATATGGCAGTGTCTTTTTTCTTGCAGAAAGGGGCTGGTAAAGATGAATGGGGGGGAAGGGATCTTGGGGTTTGAAGGGTTCCCAGAGGGCTGAGGGCTTCAGGTGGGTCCTGGAGCCCATCTGGCCTTGGGCTGGGGTGTGGTTGGCTACCTGGACTAGGAGCCAGATGGCAAGAGTCCACATCCTAGCTCTGCCCTCACCGACTCTGTCACTCGAGAGGAGGGTCATTCTTCTCCCTGTGTCTCAATTTCTTCATCTGTAAAATGGGGATAATCACGCTTGTTTCTGGAATTCCTACAAAGATGAAATTTAATGTATCATTATATGACGTTTAAAAGCGTTTAAAACAATGCAGGCACGCAGTGAGCCTTGATACCAGTTTGCTATAGTCCCAGGAAGGGTAAACAGTTAAGCACTCAGAGGCCACAGTTTAATAGTTAAAAAACAAAACAAAACAAAAAAAAAACAATAGCAGGTTGTTTAGACATCACAATTAAACCAAATTTGACCTTTATAGACCTGCCTGGAAAAACGGAGCATTTTTTTTTTCCTTCTTTTTAAGGGAGGCAGCTGGACAGTTCTAGCCTACTTGATATTTAAAAAAATATAGGTCTGGTCCCAGGGAGTTTCTTTTTCAGTGCGGCTGGCTGGTTTTTAGTGCAGTAAGACCCTCTTTTTGTCCTCTGAAGCAATAGCAGCTTTGGCTGTAGTTAGCCATGGAGGGCCTGGGGAGCATCCCTGTCCCATGGTGCTGTCCCCCTCCCCCACTTTGCCCCCCCCCATCCTTTATGATCTATGATCTACCAGGTTTTCCATGCTCATTTTTGGAGCCCAAGCAGCTTGTGAACAAATGACCCTCAGAGTTACCTTCTTGTCTATGGTCGATTCCAGTCTTCTTTCCTGCTTCCAACCCTCTAGAAGTCTGTCCTTTTGACACCCCAAGGTTCTCTCAATAGTGTCTGCACCTGTGCTCTCCAGATTGTCTGCACTTCTTCCCCCTACTTCTCATGCCCCCTGCTCCAGGGAGGGGAACCATCGGTTTCATCTTTGAATAAACTTCCACCATGACTCTTCTCCCTTCAGTCTAGTCTCACTGGCCTATCTTCTATTCCTGGCATTTTCAAGTAGTGTTTGTACCTCAGGGCCTTTCCACTTGCTGTTGCTTCTGTCTGGAATGTCCTTGGCATGGCTGCCTCCTTCTTGCATTCCAATCTCAGCACAGATGTCTCAGCACAGGCCCACACTGTGGATCACATCAGTCTGTTCATTGCCCGCCATTGGGTGTTTCCATCTAAACTGGACTGCCAGTGACATGAAGGCAGGACTTTTGTCTTCCTTGTCCACTGCAGTGCCCCCATTGCATAGAAGGTACCCGTATTTGTTGAGTAAATTGATCCCTGGGAACCTGAACATCTATAGTGATGACCTCTCTTTGTCTCTGGCTTTGAGATCTGCAATCTCTTCGAGCCAGTGAACATCTTTTTCTCTTCAGTTCTCAATCCAGGGCATCTTTTAATTCCAAGTCCTGTGTGATGTACCCAGGGGGTTTTACCTGATGGAGGAGGCAGACATGCAGACAAGCGACTGTACACATCACCCAGGGGGTACACAGAGACCAGTCTTCATTTATCCCACAATCACCGTGGGCCTGGCCCTGGGCTAAAGGGCTTTGGCATCATCATCTCTCCAGAAAGAACCACATCAAGTATCTTCTCTTTGTCCCCACTATCCTCTCTCTATGGTTTGCAGCAGGAGTCAGCAAGCTACTCCATCTCTCAGGCCAGATATGGCGCACCACTTCTTTCTGTAAGTAAAGTTTTATTGGTACATGGTCATTCATTTACACACGTTCTGTGGCTTCTCTCACATTCCAAAGGCAGAGCTGAGTCATTGCTGCAGAGACTGTACGACCACATGAACCCCAAAGCTGAAAGCATTCACTCTCTGGCCCTTTATAGTAGCTTGCATCCCAGATTTTGAGGTTAGATTTTCATCTCTTAGCCACGAACTCATTTCAATCTCATATGCTGCTTGAAGACATTGGGGTGTCTATTTATTTTTGTTATTTATTAACAAATTTTGTTATTTATTAAGCAGATGCAATGGGCATCCTTGTAATAGGCATTCTGATACTTTCCTTTAACTTTAAGAAAGCCTTAGTGAGTTCTTTAATTACCCTTTCCTTCCTTTTAAATCAGGAAACTAGAGCCTAGAGTGGTTAAGAAACTTTCCCAAAGTCACACAGCTCAGAAATGACCTTCTGGCTCCATTGGGTTCATTTCCAAAAATCGGGAGGCCTTTTCCTCCAAGGCCAGAGAAGGGCTGGGACCTTCTTTCAGGCATTTAAATGTTCACAGCTGTCCCCAAATGCCTCCCCAAATGGGGAAGCATCTGAAGGAGTAACACGAGTATGTGGGATTTTTCAGCAGACATGTGTGACTGAAATTCTTTACAAACTGACACGGTGCCCGTGTATTGGGTCTGTTGGCGAGCCCCCTGGAACACTGTGGAACTCTTCTGTTCCTTCTTAGAATGTAGATGCTCCATTTCAAAGAGGCTTCATCAAATAAAGCCAGGCTGGAGAGCTCCTTGGGTTTCTCCGTCACAGAATTCAGACCCTTTCTTGTGTGTTTTCTTTCCTGGCCTTTACCTGACATGCCAGCTTGGCTGGTTCCCACAAGGGCAGCCAATGGGCTGACCCATTCTCTTCAGATCCATGTTCATGATCTCCAGTCCTGAGTCAGGCCTGTGTGCTAGACTCTGGCTGACCACCGCAGGTTAGCAGCACAGTGGAATCTTGGATTTCTTTGCAGGGGGAAAGGTTTTTGGTGACGGTATGGCCATGTGGCTTTGGCTGTCTTACAGGATAATCAGCAGCAGATTCTTTGATTCTGCCAGCCCTCATGGCCTTGGCACCCATCATCACCCCTGCTAGAGCATGGATATCACTGGACTCACCAGAGTTTCTCATTTGGCAGCCTGGAGTGGGGCCTGAGAATCTGTATTTCTCAAAAGCTCACCAGGACGCTGCTTCTGGTGGTCCAGGGTCCACACTTTGAGAAGCATGGCTTTGGGTCAGTGGTTCCCAACTTCCGCTGCACATCAGGATCGCCTGGGAAATTGTAAAATCCCCGATGCCCAGGCCATCTGTACCCCCCATTAAATCCCCCTCTGGGGCTTGGCATTTTCAAAGTTTCCAGGTGATTCTAACATGGAATCCTGCTTGAGAACCAAGGCCCCAAGGTCATCGATTCTCATTTTACTTACGATATACTCCGAGGAGGTTTCTAGGTTTATACACAACTTGGAAACATAACATCCACTGGGGGATTAAAAAAATAATGTCTAATCCATTCCTAAGCCAACACAGAATTATGCTCATATGATTCACGGTTTGGATTCTTATTCTTTTGGCTTCAATGATCTCTTCTCTGTGTATTCAGATATTCAGCTGGGACACATTGGTACAGCTTATTGTTAAAATATTAACATATTTCCATACCAGTTAGTAAATAGCCTTGAGTTTCCCTCCCCCACCCACCAGGTCCCTTCCTGGGTCTTCCCACACCTCCTGATGATCCACGTTCCAGCGGTGGTGCCTCTTGCTGGTTGTTAAGTATTTTAAAATTTTGTCCAGTGCATTTGACCTGCTTGCCTGTATGGGTACCTCGAAGGCAGACAGGGGTCTAGAATAGGTCGGAAACCTCTGAGCCATCAGTCCACATTGGCTACCTTTGAGACCCTCCCTTGCCCTGCAGGATCCCTCCAGCTGGTGATTGTGTCTGAGACACATTTGGGACCCAGGAATCTTTGGGGAGGACTAGAACCTAGAACCCCAGATGCCCCATGCATCCTTCCACTCTTGGGGGAACAGTCAGTCTGGGATTTGTATTTGGGGGACCCCCCCTCCACATCCTCCCATTTGCTACTCTCAAAGGCACCTTCCCCCCACCGCCATCTTTGGGCACCTCTGGTATCATTTCCTGATTGAGTTCTGGATTTCCTAAGAGACAAGAGAGGTGTTGACTTCAAGGAATGTTTCTTCTGAGGCAGGAAACCACAGCTTCCTGTAACAGAGAAGGCTGTGTTGGAAGAGAGGGGTGAGCAGAGTTATGGGGGTGCATGGGTAGGAGAAATAGTCTGGGGAGTCAGGGGTGGGTCATAGAGATGGTGAGGAGGGTTTCCTGTGGGTAGAGGATGGGGAGCGGGGCTGGAGAAGCATGCCACAGGGGAGGATCAGCAAAGACACACCCACAAGGAACACTTTGCAGACTGAGGAAGTGCAGGGACCCCTTTTCAGAATTTTAATTTTAAATGCATAAAATCTGGGGTGCCTGGGTGGCTCCGTGGGTTAAGCGTCTGACTTGATTTTAGCTTAGGTCAAGATCTTGGGGTCCTGGGATGGAGCCCACCTTGGGATCCCCATTCAGTGTGGGGGTCTGCTTGAGTTTCTTTCTCTCCCTCTCCCACTCTATCTCTTTTAAATATATAAATCTCTAAAAATAAATGCATAAAATCAAACACAGAGAAGACTAATTATAGTGAAAATTCGTAACCAAAATACCTGAACCAGTGGTTTGTCATACTCTTACAAATATGCCTCTTTAATAACACGTGAAAACCCGTGATCTAGTGACAGGCCTTACAATTTTGGGTAGTGATGGGAGTAAATGGTATTTCAAGATCTCTGCAATCATTGTAATGTGACATGGAAGTGTGTTTGCTGTTGATGACAAAGTCACAGGAGTTGTTAACACTGTTAATACTACTGCAATTCTTTGCCTCCGTTCATAATTTCAGCTAGAGGTAGTGACAACTAGGATGTGACTTTTTTCACCAAAGTCACAGACTCCCTGAATTAAAAACAAGTTAAGTCTGGGGTCCTGGGATCGAGCCCCAAGTCAGGCTCACTGATCAGTGGGGAGTCTGCTTCCTCCCTCTCCCTCTGTGTTCCCTGCCCCCGTCCTGCCGCAAATAAATAAATAAATAAAATCTTTTTAAAAAAAAAACAACCCACAAAGCAAATTAAGTCCAACTTCATCTAGGGAACAAAGGAAGAGGTGGTTTCAGAGGGAACTCTGGAGTTTCTTATTTGGGGATGGTTACCCAGGAGGCTGTCAGAAGTTAGAGGATAGAACAGAGCAGGGAAGAAGGAGGTAGAAGTAGGGACTGGAGGAATTGTAACACGGAGCAGAGTGGTTAAGCCTTTGGACTTGGGAGCCAGGGTGCTTGGGTTCAAATCCTGGCCCAACTTCTTGCCAGCTTTGTAATTGTAGTGTGTCAACAGCACCCCACTTCTGGTACCAAATCTAGGCTCCTTTAGTTACTGGACCAATATTATGCACCCCGGTTGACACATTTGTAGAATGAGGATGACAAGTGCGTTATCCAGTGTGATGGAATAATGGGTGATGGGACAGGAGTATCTTAGAAAAGGTGGTCAGGGATGGCCCATCTGGTGAGGTGACGTTTGAGTCAAGTCCTGAATGAGGGAGATGAGCCACCCATGCAAAGTTCTTGGGAGAAGGAAGTTTCAGGGAGTGAGAACAGCAAGTGCAAAGGCCCTGAGGCGGGAGCATGCCTGGTATGTCTGAGGACCAGCAAAGCAACCGGTGTGGCTGGAGCAAGGTGAGTGAGGCGGAGAGTGGTGAGAAATGCAGCTGAAGGAGTTGGTGGGCGTCAGCTCCTGTGTTATATGTCAGAGATATGAGGGTGAATACTTCCCAGTTGGTGCCCTCAGTGAAATCCAAGACATAGCCATAAGCTGGTCCAGTGAGGTAAATACTTTAAGAGATGTATAAACAGAGGGATTAGCTACAGCTTTCTAAAGGTCTCCTGAGCTGAGACCTAAGGATAAGCAGGAGGTCATTCCAGAACAGAACAAGAACAAGGAGGCATGATCCTTGGAGCTGCCTGGAAGAACCAGCTAAGGAGGTTATAACCGCATCATGAAGAGCAAGGGAAGCTAGTGTTCCAAGAAGGAGAACGGGGTCCACAGCGTCAGACCCAACTGAGAGATCAAGTGGACAGAGATAGGGAGCTCCAGGGGAGCAACGGCTGAAGAGCCAGATCCTGGGTCATGTGGTGTGGAGTGGGGATGGGGGTGGGTGGGGGGGCAGCTCCTCTGTTCTCCTAGTCCTGGAGGCCACGTCATCAGGACATGGGAGTCACGTTTTGACTCCTCTCAGTGTGTCACCGAGCATTTTCCATTCTTGCTTTGAAGTGTCTTGTTCATCCTGCATTGGCGGGGATCTAACAAGCCTGGTTCTGACGCTGAGTTCTGGTCTTCATCAGTCTCCGTGCCCACGGCCAGACCAACGTCCTGGCCATTTTCTCAGACTGTTGCCACCTCTTAGGAGTTCCATTCTTTTTTATTTTATTATATTTATTTATTTTTAAGTTAACCTATAATGTATTATTTGTTTCAGGGGTGCTGGTCTGTGAATCATCAGTCTTACACAATTCACAGCACTCACCATAGCACAAACCCTCCCCAGTGTCCATCACTCAGCCACCCCATCCCTCCCCACCACCCCCCAGCAACCCTCAGTTTGTTTCCTGAGATTAGGAGTCTCTTATGGTTTGTCTCCCTCTCTGGTTTCCTCTTGTTTCATTTTCCCCTCCCTTCTCCTGTGATCCTCTGTCTTGTTTCTCAAATTCCTCCGATCAGTGAGATCATATGATAATTGTCTTTCTCCGATTGACTGACTTGGCTCAGCATAATCCCCTCTAGTTCCATCCACGACGAGTTCCGTTCAATGCTGCCAAGCCTTCCCATCTGAGTTTTCATCAGACATTGACTCTGCTCCTGTGTTGTCCCAAGCACCGAACGAGCAAGGGGTCCGATGGCGAGTGTTAGCTATTTTGCAACAGTTTTGCAAAGTCAGCTTGGCGGAGGTGTTTCCTCTTGGGGAGTTTACAGTCTAATGGGAAGAGCAGTTAGGAAGTGGAGATCATCATAGGCACCGGTGATATTGAACACTGCTGATACGGCTGGCCCTCTGCCTCCTCCATCTTGAGGATAAGCCTTGAGGATAAGTGGAGTCTTGAAAGTCCATGTGGGTCATGCCATGATCCCTACTTCCTGCTGTGACAAGATGGACTTCTGTCAACCTGGGTCCAGATCCCAGCTTCCTGCTCCCATCTTGAACATGCATCCGGAACCAGACATGAACGTTGGTTCTGTTAAGCCACCAGGGCTGGGGGGCGTCTGTTACGGCGGCACCGCTGGGCCATTCTGACTCTGATCACCGCCTTCCTGACTGCCCCAGATACTGCGCGCTGGTCTCTCTTCTGCTGTGTGTGATCACATTCTTCCCTTCACTTCTAATTCCTTCCCAAATACTATCGATTCTTTAAAAATAGCTTCCGCAAAGCCTTCTTGAAACTTCCATAACATTTACAGTCCCTGCATCACTATTTAACACCTAGTCCTTCGCTGTGGTTATTTTATTGCTTGTTTCTCTCCACCTGTATCCCAGGACGACAGCCCTCCGCAGGCAAAACTTTGGTCCGTCTGTTGTATCCCAGCATCTAGAACTTCCAGGGAATCCGTAGGTGTTCAAAAATTTTTTTTTAGAGATTTTATTTATTTATTTGCGAGTGGGGGGTAGGGAGAGAATCTGAAGCAGATTCCATACTGAGCACAGAGCCCCCATGCAGGGCTCAATCCCACAACCGAGAGACTGTGACCTGAGCTGAAACCCACAGTCAGATGCTCAACTGACTGAGCCACCCTGGCACCCCCTTTAGCAAATATTTTTGAATGAATGAATGGTTAGAGGAATAAATGAATGAGACCTTTTATGGAGTTGTGTTTGAATCCTTGCTATGGCCATGCGCAGTGCAAAGCCTGTAGTAGTTGCTGAATAAACATGGCTGATTAAATGAGTGACCTCATGGCTTTCCCCAGCACTGTAGATTCTTGAGCAAAGACTTTTGTTCAGAATTTTAGGCAGAGATTTGTTTGTTCGTTTGTTTGTTTATTTGTTTTTAAGATTTTATTTATTTATTTAGCAGAGAGAGAGGGAGAGAGAGATCACAAGTAGGAAGAGCAGCAGGCAGAGAGAGAGAGGGGGAAGCAGACTCCCCGCTGAACAGAGAGCCCAATGAAGGGCTTGATCCCAGGACCCTGGGATCATTAGCTGAGCTGAAGGCAGATTCTTAACCCACTGAGCCACCAGCCGCCCCGTAGGCAGAGACTTGTTATTAAATGGTGAGATGATTTGGGATCGTATAAAGGAAGCATGGTCTGCAAGGGGGAATTATGAGTGAATCTGAGAATTATAGATATAGAAAATGGTGTTCAGAGGATTTGGGGTGGGGAGTGGAAAACCCACTGCTTTGGAATCAGAGGTAATGATTAAGAAGCTTTCGGCTGCAAGTAACAGAAAACCCAATTCATACTTTAAAAACTGAAGTATAATTCACATAACATAAAATTAAGCGCTAACCATCTTCATATGAAAACTCAGGGGCGTTTAACACATTTACAATATTGCGCCACCATCCTCTCTGTCTAGTTTTAAGAGGTTTTCATCATCCCAGGAGGAAACCCTATTCTCATTATTGGTTTTACTAGACACATATGGGCTTCAAGCACAGTTAGATCAAGGATCCAGCTTTCTTTGTAATTCTCTTAGCGTTCTCCTCTGGAGTTGGTTTTCAGGCTGGCTTCTCTGTAGATGGTTGTAGATGGTTGTTACCCCAGTTAATGTCTAGGAAGAGGAAAAGACAGCTTCCAGCGATGCTTTCTCTTGAGAGCAAGATGCTTTCTTCCCAGAAGACCCTGGTGAACTTCTCCCTGGGTCATACTGACCCATGGTGGCTGATGCCAGCCCATCCTGGAAGGAGTAGCTAATGATGAGATTAAGGCTGACGGTAATCCAACTAGATTAACTAACTGGGTGACTCCGCCCTGGCCCACTGCCAGAGATGAACCTAGGATTGCATCCCTACTCCATCATTTCCCAGCTGTGTGATTATGCATCAGTGTTCCAACCTCTCTGAGCTTCAGTTTCCCCAGCTGTAAAAAGGGATCATAATGATACCTGTTCATAGAGTTCTTAGGAGGGCGAAGTGACGGATGGATATAAAGCACCCAGCACAGTCCTTCCCACAACAGACAGCTCAGTGGATAAAAGCATTAATAACAGCTGTCAGCTGCTGCTTTGTAACTCTAGGGGTGCCATTTACATAGACGATGTATGTGCTTGTGCCTTCTGGAGTTGTTCTGCATGGCAGATTTGCAAAATGCTTTCAAGGATTAACTCAAGTCACCTTACAACATGCCTGTGAGTTAGGCATTATCCTTGTCCCCATTTTGTCCACGGGGAAACTGAGGGACAGAGAGGTTAGATCACTTACCGTGGGTCCCACAGAGCACAAGTGGCATTTGACTCCTAGCATCCTGTCCTCAGATCTTGTTCCATTGGCACCACCGAGCTGTTGGTCTCTGGCATTTTCTGGCCACCAAGCCCGGCCCCCAGCATTTCATGTCGTCTGTTACAGAAACCCGAGGGGGCAGAGATCACTGAGTCTGTTGACAGGAGCCTTGATGAGTCACCTCACAGACCCCAGCAGGTCAGTTGCAAGCATTGGGACTGAGCCCATGTCTGCCTGATGCCAGCGTGTAGTCTCCTAACGAACCCCCATGCCAGGTGGCTCTGGAAGTCCCCGCACCCACCTGAGCTCCTGAGAGACATCTGAAATGGGAATCCGACTCATTATTGTGATGGTTGCAAAATATTGTAGTGAGTGGGTTTCAAACACTGTAAACAGGTTTAGTCCTCTTCCGTTCTTCTGCAAAGAGGCAATTTACTAAGAGCTGAGGAACCTAAGCTAAATTTAACTAACCAAAGCTGGTGAGCTCCTGCAGAGCCTTGAGGACGTGCTGCCTTGGCCGCATCAGATCAGACAGCTGGGAACTCTGGGGACCCTCCTGAAGGCCCCCTCCCTCCCGCTGGTAGGTGAGGGTCCCGAGGCAGGTCTCTGGGTGCCCCAAGTGAAGCAGGATCAGAGGTCAGAGATATCCTGGTTGGTGTCTTTACTAGCAGAGCGGGTGCAGCTCAATAGTAGAAGGGGCTTCCTCTTGCTCTGTCTGTCTCTATGAATTTGTATTTTCTCTCTTCCTCCCTCCTTCCCCCTCTCTCTGGTCTTCTGTTTCTCTCTCTATCTGAATTCTTCTTCTCCCTGGTTGTCCCCCTGTCTCTGGGTCTCTCTGTCTCTGTCTCCGTTTCCCTGCATCCCCCTCTCACACAGGCACATCCTTCCTCTCCTGCCCGCTTCAGCCACCCCTGGTTTCGCTGCTCCGTCTACATGACCAAGGCACTGTCCCGTCTGTGAGTTGGGCAGAGGCATGGAAGAGAAATTCTCCGCACCCTCAGTGACAGATCTTGCCCACTGTAAGGGCGTATTCTGCCAAAAGCATGTATCTTGACTCAGGTTCCCTGAAAGCAGAGTCGGAGATGGGGAATCTTGGGCAGGGGATTTCTTGAGGGGGTGTGACCTCTGAGGCAGTGCTTCTCAAGGTTGGCTGCACGTTATAATCTCCTGGGGAGGTTCTAAAAAACCCTGATGGGGCGCCTGGGTGGCTCAGTGGGTAAGCTGCTGCCTTCGGCTCGGGTCATGGTCTCAGGGTCCTGGGATCAAGCCCCGCATTGGGCTCTCTGCTCGGCGGGGAGTCTGCTTCCCCCTCTCTCTCTGCCTACTTGTGATCTCTGTCAAATAAGTAAATGAAATCTTTTTAAAAATAATTTAAAAAATAAATAAATAAAAAATCCTGATAGCTGGGCTTTCCTCCTTACCTATTAAGGCAGAACCTCTGGGGGTGTTTCCAGTTTGAGAACCAGTGGCTATAGAAAATGAGGGATACAGGAAAGGGCAGGGGAGGAAGCGGAATAAGAATGTGGGTTCAGCCCGAGTTCAGTCCCTGCCTGATGCCTGTGGAGAGGGATGGGGTGGGAGCCTGGAGCAGGAAGAGCACCAGAGCTGAGCCCACCTGGGGCTGGGCACTGGGCTGGGAGCCGCTGGCAGTCCAGCCCAGAGGAGCCTCGGGATGGATGCCCCAGCCCAGAAAAGAGGTGCCAGGAGCCTCCTCTCAGAATCCAAAAACAGGATCCTGGATATCCCAAGGCTAACATTTCTGCATAGGATTCCATGTCTTTTAACCCTCTAAATGATACAGTGTTGGGTTAGGATCACAATCAAACTAGTAATGATTAGCGTTAGATGTCCATACTGATTAATATTATCATTATTAGAAGAAGCAGTGATATTATGATAGCAATGATAAGAATAGAGACAGCTGTAACCTACACGTTAAAGAATGGACAGTGTCTCCAAATGTCTGGGTTTGAGTTCTGACTCTGCTACGTACTAGCTGTGTGACCTTGGGCAAGTCACTTCACCTCTCTGGGCCTTGGTTCCCTCATCTGTAAAATGAGATAATGATCATATCTGTGTCATCAGGTGAGAGAAATGCCTGGCGTGCAGGGGGTGCCTTGAATTATTTCCTATTTATTCTTATTCCTATTCTTGTCACTACTACGAGATCTGTCAAGTTTGAACCTTCCCTGTAATTTGAGATGTATTCTTTGTGCATAAAAGTGGGTAATATATTAATGAATTAAAATAGCTCTCTCCAGAATTGCCTTGTTGGATTGTGCCTACACCCCTGAATGGTTTTCCTCCCCTTCTCTTCCTCTCCTGTAGCGCTCCCAGCTCCTCCCCCGGTTCTTAGAAAGATGGTGGCGGTGGTTATTTTTTTTTTTTTAATTATTTTTTAAAAAGATTTTTATTTATTTATTTGATAGACAGAGAGAGATCACAAGTAGGCAGAAGGCAGGCAGAGAGAGAGGGGGAAGCAGGCTCCCCGCTGAGCAGAGAGCCGGATGTGGGACTCGATCCCAGGACCCTGAGATCATGACCTGAGCTGAAGGCAGAGGCTTAAACCACTGAGCCACCCAGGCGCCCCTTAAATTATTTTTTAAAAGATTTTATTTATTTATTTGACAGAGATCACAAGTAGGCAGAGAGGCAGGCAGAGAGAGGGGGGTGGACAGGAGGGCCCGTGGAAGGCTAGAGCTGAATCTTTCTAATCAAATCTTAGAACACCGAACCCTGCCACAGGTTTGCATCCACACGGGTGGTGGGCCAGGAGAACTTGTGTGTGTTTTGAAATGGTCCAAGTAAATGTCACCAAATCACGGCATCTCAAGACCCTGGACGTCATGCTTCCCGCATATTACTGGCCAAGCAGAAAGACTTGCTTCCGGAAGGTTTTTTTCCACAAACTAGAAGGACACAGGAAGTAGAGGAACAAGGCAGAGCTGGATTGGCTGAGGGGTCGATTTGAGAACTGTTAGAGAGGGGGTTGAGCCTGGCCATTGGCTGCTTTGCTCCCAGGGCAAGAAGACATCTCCTTGCCTGGGTGGACAGCCTGACCGGCTTGGCTAAATGAAGCCCAGGATGGCAGGAGGCACAGATTAGAAGGGTCCAGCTCCTTTTACCTCCTGGGCCTGAACAAGCCCACGGGAGGGCAGACAGAGATTTTGCAGACGTGGTTGGGGAACCACTGGCTGCAAACTTGGAATCATGGAGAATGCTAGACAAGGCCAGGACTGGGTGTGGCAAATAAAGCATTTACTTTGCGTACAGAATTTAAGGGGCACCAAAAAACTCGGTCATGAAAGTAAATATTTTAATGCAGTATTGTAAAAAATCAAAAGTCAATGCGAACAGCTTAATGAGCAAAACACTAAAATTTTATTTATATTTTTTCTTAAAGATTTTATTTGTTTGACAGAGATCACAAGTAGGCAGAGACGCAGGCAGAGAGAGAGCAGGGGAGGCAGGCTCCCTGCTGAGCAGTGAGCCCAAAGGGGGGCTCCATCCCAGGACCCCAGGATCATGACCTGAGCCGAAGGCAGAGGCTTTAACCCACTGAGCCACCCAGGCGCCCCAACACCAAAATTTTAAACAGGAGCAAGATCAGTGTTTCTGATTTTTCCTTTGACCTCTGGCTCCAATATGGCTCGGTGTGTGTTATGCGTTGAATTGTGTCACCCCCTGAAGTTCCTACATCCTGAAGGCCTAACTCCCAGGACCTCAGAATGTGCCCTCGTTTGGAATAGGGTTGTTGCCAATGTGATTAGTTAAGATGAGGCAGACTGGAATTGGGTGGGTCCTGGTCCAATGTAACTGGTGTCCTTAGAAAAGGGGGAAATTTGGACCCAGAGATGTGTACTGAGGGAGAACACCATGTCATGACTGACTTATGTTGCCCCAGGCCAGAGAACTACCAGAAGGGAGGAGGGAGGCCTGGAACAGAGACCTCCGGAGGGTTTTCAGAGGGAGCCTGGCCCTGCCAGTACTTTGATCTTGGGCTTTCGGCCTCCAGAACTGGGAAACAATACATTGCTGATGTTGAAGTTGCTTAGTTTCTACATCCTGTTGTGGCAGCCCCAGCCGCCTGTGACCTGGCGGGGCAGCTGTCAAATTCTGGCCCCAAAGTGAGGGGCTTACTCGCCTCCCCTTTGTTAGGAAACAGGATTTGGCCCTAGTTTTGTCTCCTTCCTCCCTCTATCTCCCCTCCCCCCCCCCCCCCCCCCCCCCCCCTCCCCCCCCCCCCCCCCCCCCCCCCCCCCCTCTATCTCCCCTCCCCCCCCTCTCCTCCCCTCCCCTCCCCAGTCTCCTCCTATGTCACCTGGAATGACATTTCTGTTTCCCGGTATGTAAATTGGAAGTGATAATAGTCCAAGTCTTGGCTTGGGTCTCTGAGGCAGATCCTGGGATCAGAATTCAAGTCCAGATAGTTTCCTGGGAGGTGGTCTAGGGCACACCGGAGGGAGGGACGGAGTGCGGTGAGGGAAGGGAAGACGGGTTGTTAATGGACGCTCTCAAGCCAGCGGGCAGCTGAGGCTCACTTCCACCACAGGCCTCTGGGAGGCAGCAGAGAGCATGATTTTTAGAGCCCCCCCCACCCGCCCCCCTCCACAGCCGTCGCGGGGGGGAGGGTGGAGGGGAGAGGGAGGGCTGGGTTCTCATCAGTTAGTTGAGGATATTAGTTGCTTCTGAGGATGTTACACCCCAGCATTTCTGGCTGTCCTCCCTCGAGATGGGGGACATTGTGGGTGGAACACCAGTAGTATCTGGCGTAGGGTTTCTGTGAATATTCACTGAAATAATGTATGAAGACCGCAGGTGTTATTATGTCTGGAGCTGTAGCTCCCAAGTTCAGGGGAAAGAAAGAAGGCGGATGTACTCATTAGGGGAAGCCTAGGCTGCTATAACAAGAAGCCCAATACAAATTCAATGTCTTCATGAGGGTAGGAGTTTCTTTCTTTCATTTGTTAAATCTCGTTTGTTGCAGTGATGGGTTGGTTCTGTTTCAGGCAATTGTCCAGGTTCCTCTGTCACATAGCTCTGTCATTGCTGCAGACACTGCCCTGTTCCACACACAGATCCTCTGGCACTTTCCATTTCTGGACCTGCCTGCCCCATTCTCAAAAGACAGCACCTGCCTCTCTCAGCCTCAGAGCCTTTCCTGGCAGCCAGAGTTCCCTGTGTGTACAAACAAGGCAAGCCTCAAGTGTTGGGGGAGATTGTCCCCTCCAGGGAGCATCCCCAACCAATGACTGCCGAGTCATGGGATGAATACCCCAGTTCCCTCCCCCTTGGGTAGGATGGCTCTGGCGGGGTGCATGTCCTCTGCTGCCTTCGAGAACTCTCCAGCAGGATTGAATCCCAGAAGTCCATGGTGGTACCTGGCTACTTTCCCTACTCTGTCTCACCTCCCCATTCCCCAGCTGGTGTTTTCTGGGGTCACTTTGCAAATAAATAACACTAGAATCCTTGTTTCAGGGTCTCCTTTTGGGGAACACAGACGAAGATACCATCCTCTGGGTATCACCATTCACTGGCTCACCAAGGTTTACACCAAAATATGAAGAGACGTCCCTTGTCCCTTTCCTTAAGGTCCAGAATAAGCCCCTAAAACTTCTGCTTGTGAATCACTGGTCACATGACCACGCAGAATGACAGGGGCTTCTGGGAAATGTAGTCCTTCCTCCCGCCAGGATGCTGGTGGACACCAGTGATCTCTTCCAGGAAGGTAATTCCTGAGGATCAGAACTTGACAACCTTTATTCATGAAGTGTGCAGTTCACTTGTGGATAACGTTGTGTTCACAATCATGTCTTTGTTCCTGGGTTAACTTAAAATTTCCTTTTTGGCTTATTCCCAGGAGCAAAGCCAATTCCCAGCCCTGAAATCTTAGTATTTGAAAAGTAATGGAGCACAGATAAATCTTCTGGGTTTTTTTTTTTTTTTTTCTGTTTAGATGACACATCTATGGATTAAGCATCTGCACCCTGAGATATATGCCCCCACCAAAGACTGCTGACCAGTCACAGAGCCCAAATAGATGCATGCATTTCTTGAGTTAGAGTGACCTAGTATTTGTACCCAATTTTCTTGGGAACACTTTCTGACTAAATATTTTTTAGAGGGTTTAAAAAAATACTTTAAAAGTGAGTTCTATTTTCTTTCCTTCTTTCTTTTTTCTTTTCTTTTCTTTCTTTCTGTTTTTTCTTTTTCTTTCTTTCTTTCTTTCTTTCTTTTTTTTTTTTTTTTTGATGGGGAGGGTAGGTTGTTGGTGAAGCTTAAACATCACGCCTTCTCTTTTCTCTAGAGGAGGCAGGAATGGGTGGGAATGTCTCCAGCTTGCCAGGCAATGCATCCAGAGCCCAGAAGAGCTGGTTCTTAATCCTTTTTGCCTTGGAAGCATTTTTTTCCACCACCCCAGCATCTTGCCAGCCAGTTCTTCTCTGCTCTCCTCTTCCTCCCCCGACTCAGAGCCTTTTTCCAGAGCTCTCAGATTAAAAAGTGCTGAGGCCAGTGTCTCTAAGTGCTCTGGCCTCCTGTTGTCATGGCAAAGGGAGCTGGCGAAGATGTACTAACTCCTTCCTCCTCAGGGACACCAGGACCTGGGGCCATGGTTCATCCTGGGGCTTTGTCCACTTCCACTTCCAACAGCATCTCTCTACCAGCTAAGCTCATGGCGCTTTTTTAGAATTATTATTTTTTAACATGTTAAAAGTTTTTAAAAATTGAAGCATAAGAAGCACTGGACAAGATGTGTACCATGTATCTGCTTTCAATTCATAGTGCCATGAATTTTTTCCGAGCTGTACAACTATGTGAACATCGCTTGCATCCAGATGTGGAACAGTCCTGCCCTTCACAAGGTTGCTCAGTGCTCCTGCCCAGACTATATTCCAATTTCCTATCACTATTGGTTGGGTTTACCTATTCTTGAACTTCCAATAAACAGAAACCCCATTGATTTCTTTTTCTTTGTCATAGACAGTTGCCATTTGCCTAGTTGTAAGTGTGAATAAGACATCTTTAGGAAACCTTGCTATTTTTATTGATGTGTGACTTGTGACAGCCATAGCCTGCATTTACGTGGTGCTTACTGTGTGCCAGACACTGGTCTGAGTGCCTTGCTTATACTAACTCTTTTAATCCCTATACAACCTTGCTCAGTAGGTACTAGTACCATGCCCACTTTCTAGATGAGGAAACTAAGGTACAAGGGGTCTACGTAACTTGCTCAAGGTCACATAGCTGGAGTTGGCAGAGCTGGGATTCAAACCCAGGCAGTCCGGCTGTGGGATTGACCATTAAGCCAGTGGCCTCTCAATTCAACTGTGGGGAACTCTGAGATGGTCCCAATGATCCCACCTCCTGATCTCCATGCCCTTGACTATACACTGGACCTAACAATTCACTTCTAACAACTAGAATGCAGCAGGGTGGTAGGCTCCACTTCTCGATTAGGCTACAAGAAGCCTGTGGCTTTTGTCTTGCTCTGGTTGGTTCTTTCTTGCTTGCTGGCTTTGATGAAGTGGCTTTCAGCCAACAGCCTGGGAGGAGCTGAATCTTGCCAACAAACATGTGAGTGAGCTTGGAATTGGACCCTTCCTCAGCTGAGCTCTCAGATGAGACCACAGCTTTGGATGCTAGCATCTCGACAGCAGTCTCATGACAGAGCTTAAGACAGAGGCACCCACTAAGTCCTGCCAGAAACTGTGAAGTCATAAGTTTTTTGGTTTTGGCTGTGAAGTTTTGGGGTAATTAGTTACATAACATTTGACAACTATTCAACCAAGTAGAAGCAGTAGTTTTGTTCTGCAAACATGACTTCAAGGCAATATCCCCAGGCCAATCCTGCCAATACCCCTAAGCCTTTTCAGAGTTAAACTTCCAGAGCCTCTTAACTTTCAAGGCCACGTTTAACAAAAAAGCCCCCAAAAAAGCCTCAGCCCCAGTCACTTCATCCAAAATTGTTAAAAGTCTATGTGTGGTGATCTCACACTAAGGGCAATGGGAAGTATTGTATGTGTTATCTTTCTCCCCAAAATATGTTTTACTGTGAAATCAGTGGGTTCTTATTTTTAAGAACTCAATGTTTTAAAAAATGTTTTTAAAACTGAATTTACCCCCCCATACCTCTCCCCTCACCTCCAAGATAATTCCCATTAATGGCGGGGCTGGGCCCACTTGCATAAAAAGCAAAATTAGCAACCTACATCCTTATTGCTTTGGGGTGTGTCTTTCCTACAAAATAGGGGATGATGATGAGTCTTTATGATGGGGGCTAAGATTTGTTATCAACCTTCATTTCACATTGCTTAATGAGCACCTACTATGTGCTAATCTGTGTTTCAGGGCTTGGGATTCATCAATGCCTTCATTTGAATATTTTTTTTTTTTTTAATTCCTGCTTTGGGGTGCCTGGGTGGCTCAGTTGGTTGTGCATCCGACTCTTTAATTTCAACTCAGGTCACAATCCCAGGGTCCTGGGTTGGAACAGTGTGTCTGGCTATGTGCTCAGTGGGGAGTCTGCTCGAGGTTCTCTTTCTCTTTCCCTCTGCTCCTCCTTCTCTCTTTCTCCCTCTCTCAAATAATTAAATAATTAAATCCTTAAATGAAGAGACAAACAAAAATAAAATCTCTTCTTTGTCTTCTCCAATATTCTTCCTCTCTCTTTTCATCTGTAAAATGGGGACAATGACACAACCTGCCTCATACATTTTGAAGAGGGTCAATTGAGTTATGCTACGTCAAGCTTTCAGCCAAGCGCGTGATGTGCAGCAAGAGCTATATTTACTAGCCATTGCTGGAGTTATTCCTCCTTTAGACTTTCCCTTCCTTTCTTCTGTCGTGCATTTCTCTGTTTTGCATGCCTTCTCGCTTTTCCTTTCTCATCGGGAGGGAGGGTGGTTGAATGCTGACAGTGTTCTGTGTGGGTCCATTACCAGTGTCTGGGAAGAGAAGAATGAACTAAATTAGAAGATGCGTTTGGCCCACTCGGGGAGCAGTAGTGGAGGCTGGAGCCAGCTGGAAGGAGATGGACACATCTTCCTCCCTTTCCCCCATCCCATTTCCCCTGCCCCCCTCCTCGGACAAATGATTTCTCATTATTTCCGGGGGATCCAGAGGAGTTTAGCCTGGCAGGTGGGCACTGGAGGCTGGGGCTGGCCACACAGTAGAAGGTGGAAGGAAGGTCTGTGCTGGCAAGCGCCACCCACTCCTTTATCTGCCTGTCTCCGAGGTCCCTCTGTTCTCTTCCCACACACCTTGCCTGCTATTTAATCAGAGGAGAGAATGCATGCGTCGCTGCCATCCATTAGAGGCAGAGTCTTTTGTTTTCCTTCTTTTAAAAAATAAAACCATTGTCAGAGGAAGGCGACACTTTACTATTTAATCATTCACTTACTCGTTCATTCAACCCAACAGCTATTTGCTGGATGCTGCTGGGGTCAGTGTTTGGAACACAAACATGAAAAGGCCGTAGTGCTCCCTCCCTGGGAAGAGCAGTCTAGTGCAGCTGACAGAGATCAACAGTCACCACAGCGTCACAGGAATGCTGCAGGCAGGCACATTAGGGTGCGTTGGGAGCTCCTGGGTTCGCTCTGTGGAACCAGGGAAGCCTTCTCAGTTGGAGGAAGCATTGAGCCAGGGTATGGGTGACGAGCTGAAGTTTGTCAGGGTAATAAATGTGTTGGTGGGGGCGGTGGTTGGAATTCCAGATGGATAGGATAACCCAGGGGGATCAGTCAACATTCTCTTAGTTGTGAGAGATAGAAACAAAATGCAAATAGACTCAGGTTAAAAACAAAAAGCGGTGTGTGTGTGTATTGACACAAGTAATTTAACAAGTTTGTTTCAGGAATGGCTGCATCCAGGGCTTGAAATAAGATCAGATTTCAGGAATGGCTGCCCTCCGGTACTGGAATGAGGTCATTAGCTTGTGTTATAATAAAAAAATATTTGGGCTTTGCCTCAGCCCCTAGACAGCTCCTGAAACTCTTGGAATTTCTGAGTGATACAAGTGTCTTAAGTGTGCTAATGAGATGACTCTTGGCCAAGGGCTCCATGTTGCCAGCAACTGTTCTATATTGGGGGGAGTAAAGATTAAGATGCGATCCTTCTTTTCAAAGGGCTTATGTTCTAGAGAGGGGAGGAAGCCCTGGTAAGATGGGGATACCCAGGGACACCATGAGGGACTGGTTGATTCTCTTGAAAAATATTAGAAAAGAATTTATGAAGTGTATGATTCTTGATATGGGCTGGTGTGGGTCAAACAGTTGAGGAAGGAAATGGCTTCCAGATTCCAGGGTGGAGGGAGCTTGGTACCCAAAGGCTTAGAGGTATGGAGTAACTTAGGTGTTGGAGGAACAGAAAGATTGAAAACAGACACCCACCTGTGCTTCTCCAAGCAGCCTGCCCACGTGACACCAACACCAGGGTCATACCCAAGACCAAGTGAAACAGTCTCTCTGAGGGTAGCAATTTTAAAAGCTGACCTGCTCTCGGGGATTCTAATAGGCAACCAGTATCTCTGGGCTAGAGTTTGCGGTTCAAGGATGCAATAAGATATGAATCTGGTAGACAGAAGTCAAATCAGAGCTTTTGACTTTACCCAATGGACAGAGGACAGCCTCTGGCAACCGTGTGGATGCTGGGAGGGAGGCAGAGTCCTACAGCAAAAGACTTTAATGTAGAAGCAAAAGTTAATCATGGACATAATTGCCATATGATCCAGCAATTCCATGTCTGGGTATAGATCCAAAAGAATGGAAAGCAGGGTCCTGAAGAGGTATGCGTACCCCATGCTCATAGCAGCATTATCCTCAGGAACCAAAAGGTGGAAGCAACCTAGGTGTTCGTCATTGGGTGGATGGGTAAACAAAAGGCAATAGAGACATACAATGGAGTAGTTATTCAGCCTTAAAAAGGAAGAAAAGTCAGACATAAGCCGCAACATAGGTGACCTTTGAGGACATTATGCCAACTGAAAGAAACCAGTCACAAAAGGGCAAATACCATAGGATTCCACTTCCGTGAGCTCCCTAGAAGAGTGGGATTCATAGAGGCAGAAAGTACATGGTGGGGGCCAGGTGCTGGGGGAGGGGGATGAGAAGCTAGTGTTTTATGGGGACAGAGTGTCAGTTTTTGTTTGTTTGTTTTAAGATTTTTATTTATTTATTTATTTATTTGACACAGAGAGAGAGAGAGAGAGATCACAAGTAGGCAGAGAGGCAGGCAGAGAAAAAGGGGTAAGCAGGCTCCTCGTTGAGCAAAAGAGCCCGATGCGGGGCTCGATCCCAGGACCCTGATATCATGACCTAAGCTGAAGACAGAGGCTCAACCCTCTGAGCCACACAGGCGCCCCCAGAGTGTCAGTTTGGAGAGGAAAAAGAATCCTGGAGATGCACAGCGGTGAGAATTGCTCAGCAACACGGATGCACTTCTTGCCACAGAGCTGTACACTTAAACACGGTCAAGGTGGTAAATGTCCTGTGATGTGTATTTTGCTACAATTTAACAAAATAGAGAAAGAGAGTTATTGAAGAATTTTGAGCCAGGGAATTTTTTTGATCGGCTGTGTGAGTTAGAAAGAGCCCTCCTCGGGCAGTGTGAGGGATGACTGAAGAGAAATGATACTGAAGGCAGGGGAGTCAAGAGGAAGCATCTTGCAACAGTACAGGCAAGCAGTGATGGAGGCCTGGACGGAGCCGTTGTGGGATGGAGAGGAAGGGATGGGCTAGGGGGGATTTGACGAGTGACCGGTTTGATTAACTGAAGAGGGTGGTAAAGAGAGCTCTGAATCTGGTTAGACCTATGACTAATGCCCGTAAAAACTTGAATCATCTCAACTGGGATTCAGAGTTTGATGCTTTCAAATACACGGTTGTACTCGTGGCCCTCCTTACTGGCAAACCTGCATGGGTTTGAATTAAGAGATAGACATGGGCCTCTGTAAAGAGGGCTTGATGTGAGCGGACCAGGGTAGGGTGTTGGGCTGCAAGTCACAGTGAACTCAGGCAGACTGAATGGCAAAGGAAAGCATTATCTTTCATGACCAGAAGGACAGAGGTGGTATGGGCTTCAGGATGGGATTGATCTAGCATTGTTTTAATTTCTCAAGGACCCTAGGTCTTAGGATGGCTGCTATTGTAATTGGGGCTATCTGCTTCCCTGTCCATGCCCAGTGGAAAAAAGGCAGTTTCCCATGGCTCTTGTAAGAGACTTTCATTCTTTGCTGATGTCCCCAGGAAATGTTCTTATGGGCTTTATTGTCCAAATTTACATGTGTGGGGGCAAGGTGAGATATTTTGCTGTCACTGCCGGGCAACATGGCTTGAGGCAGATTCCACAATGTCCCATGGAGGTGGTTAAGAGTTCAGGGGAACTCAGCAGCCCCAGAGGTCAGACACACACATCGTCTCATCACTCCATGGAAAGCTGTGCCAAGGCCTGGGTATCCTGATGGACTGCAGTTGGGGGAGTGTGCAATTCAGGACATGTGACCTGACTAGTGGAGAGTGCCTTTAGGTGAAATTGAGGTGCCCCTTCTTCCAGGAGTATACAGTCTACCTCAAAGAGCATCTTTAAGGCCATGTAGATCTAATCTCTTAAATTTTCTTTCTTTCTTTCTTTCTTTTTTTTTAAGATTTTACTTATTTATTAGAGAGAGAGAACACGAGTGGAGGGGAGGGGCAGAGGAAGAGGGAGAAGCAGCCTCCCCACTGGACAGGGAGTGTGATGCTAGGCTCCATCCCACGACCCTGAGATCATGATCTGAACTGAGGGCAGATGCTTAATGGACTGAGCCACCCAGGTGCCCCTCCAGTCTTTGTAATTTTCAAAAAATCTTTTTACCATGAAAAGCTTCAAACTTACACCAAATTGGAGAGGATTGTGAAAACGACCTTAGAAATGAATGCATTTCTTAACTTTAATCATTGTCAACCTGTGGCTTAGTCTGGTTTCTCCTTACCCCCCACCTACGATCTACACTTTGCTGGATTACTTTAAAACAAATTCTAGACATTCTATCATTCATCTGTTAAACTTATAGCCTCTATCTCTAAGAGATAAAGAGTCTATTAAAAACTACAATGACAATGTCATTGTTTCAAAATAATCTTTGTGTTTTGGAATAATTTTAGATTTACAGAAAAATGGCCGAGGTAACGGGAATTCCTGGATGCCCCTCATCTAGTTTCCACTAATGTTATTATCTTACATTAGTGTGATCCATTACCACGGTACATTACTATTAATTAAAACACAGATTTTATTTAGAATTTACCAGTTTTTTCATTAACGTCCTGTTTGCTGTTTCAGGATCTAACACTAAGTACCACTGCATTTAGCACAAGGCCATTTTCACATCTACCAAAAATGACTAATTCCTTAACATTATCAAATACCCATTCATGATCCCCATTTCTCTGTTGGCTGATATGTCTTGCAAGCCTCTGGGAATCTACACCAGTTCTGCCCCCTTTTTGTTTTCTTGTCACTTATTTATGGAAGGAACTGGATTGTTTGTCCTAAGACCATTCCAACTTTGGGTTTTGCTGATTGCATTCCCCATGGTGTTGGTTTAACGTGCTCCTCTGTCCTCCGTATTTCCTGTGAACCAGTGCCTCAATCTAGCAAAAGGGTTGTTGAAATTTTTCTCTGAAAGTCTCGATAATAAATATTCTAGTCTTTGCAATTGATTTGCTTTCAACTCTGTCATTGTGCTGGGAAAATGACCATAGACAGTAGGGAAACAAGTGGGTGTGGCTGAGTCTCAATGAAACTTTATTTGTAAAATCAGGTGGAGAACTGGATTTGCATGGGAAATCATAATTTGATGATCCCTGAACTAGAGGATCAGTCAGATTCAGTTTTGGTGGTTTGGTTTTGTTTTTGCAAGAGTGAGTTTTTGACAGTGCTAGGTATTTCCTGTTGCCTCATCAGGTGGCATGTCACATCTGGCTGCCTCTTTTAGTGATGTTGAATTTGATAGGGATACCAACATGGTCCATCTATCACGAAGGTCTCCATCAGTGGACTGTATTTCAGCCTTCCTCTTTCTTCTGTGGCTAGGGGCACTTGTGCAGTGCATGCCTTGAGCAACTATACATGGCGGCCTCTCTCCAGCATATGTTATTGCCTCTTGGAATCTCTGTTCTCATACCACACATAAAATAGTTGCCCTGAAGTTTCTTAAAGTACCACAAACACTGCCACTCATCAAGAAAATGATTCCAGAAGATTTCCCAAGGAGGCACAGAGTCTGCATTTCTCTAGATCAGAGGTTGTGTACAGATTGTAGTTTTCACTTTCCAAAAAAAAAAAGAAGCCTCTGCCAACTTTTAAAATCTGGAAGATTTTATGGAAAAATCTGTCCTGTCCATGTCTCTTAGAAAATGAGGGAATCTGGCCACTTTGGACCCACATTCAGGTGTGGCAACAGCCTGCTGGCACTGAGAGACATACCCCCTTTAGATGAGGCCTCTATATCAGGCAGATATTAGGGAATGGTGGGGACTGTGGCAAACTGCAAGGCACATGCCCTGTCATTTACCAGGTGACAGAAGCATTTCCTGAGTACCTATGAGCCTCGCTAGCCATTCAAAATTAATTGCTAATGTTTCAGTAGTTAATACATTTACCTGTCCTACTCCTCCCCAAGTGGGGCCATTCCATCTCCTGTGCCTTGAATGTTCTTGGTTTTGTACATGCCTTTCCAGAGCTACTTCATGCAAGCACATGAAGTGTGTGCACTTATTTAATTTCCCCTCCTCTCTTACATAAAAGACCACGTGCTTCACGTGCAGCTCAGTGTTTTGCTTTTTCCCCCCACCTAACCGTATGTTCTCAGAGATCTTTCCAGATTAGTTCGGTAGGAGTGTCTTTATTCTTAGAGAGGCAGTGTTGCCCGGTTGAGAGAGCAGGGGTAGCTAAGGGAGAGGGAGAAACTGAGGCTCCCTCTTCCATCTCAACCTTGAGTATCTCCTTGGGGACCTGAGTGTGACCTGAAGGCGATCTGACAGCATCCTGCTCCCCTACCATTGCCATACTTTTGGGGTTTTGCCCTTGCAGGAGAGGGAAAATGGCATCTCGGTGCAGTTTTAATTGCTTTCTCTTATTAGGAGTGAAAATGGGCCCCTTGTCATCTGTTTCAGGGCTGTTGTATTTCCTCGGGCACCCAGGAAAGTGATTACTGAAGCAGAGGCAGGACATGCAAAATAGGTGGCGGGTCTATTTTTAAACCCGAGCCACCGCTGCCAGTCAACACACTCTGATGATCATTTGCTTTGATTTTTGGCATGGAATTGGCATTCTCACCTGTTTCATGTCAAATGTCACCTCCCCTCTCCTCCCCTCTCCTCCCCTCCCCCGAGCCCATGTTGAGTTGTCTTCTTTGTGTTGTATGGTTCTTGCTCCCTTGCCATTATTGCTCACCAACACCTCCCACCTCCCACCCAAGAGAATGCAAGGTCCTTGAAAACAAAGATGAGCAGAATGTGGCCCCATGGTTGTAGAGTTGTTGAAAGGACTGGTTTTCTTGGGACTCAGATTCACATGCATCATCTTGAGAGAGAAAGTCATTCATCCATCCTTCCGATTATTTACTCAGTGACATCTTCCCAAGCACCTGCTCTGTGTCCTGCCCCAAGCTAGACCCTGCAAACACAAGAGTGAGCAGCACTCAGATGTGGTCTCTGCTGACCAGCATCCTAGTCTGGCAAATACCTGGAGGGCTCTCAATGCAGAGCAAAGCTTCTGATTGCAGAGAGGAGGGAAGAGGTCTTTTGGCTACTTAGACAGTGTCACAAAGGTCTGGAGGTGGGAAAGAAGATGGTGCATTTAAAGAATTGAAAGAAATCTGGGTCAGCTAGAATGGAGAGCATGAAAGAGAGGAGGGCAGGGTTGGGGCAGGGACAAGATTGTGCAGGGCCTCTGGGCCACATTCATGGACCTGGACTTTACCCTGAGATGGTGGCCTGGAATTTGAAGGAAGCAGTGGTGATGGGGAGAAGTGAATGGATTTGGGAGGTCTTTGAATATAGAATCAGTACATCCTGGTGACCGGTCAAATAGTGGAAAAAGGGAGAGGGAGGAGTAAAAAATAAATCCCAGTTCTCTGCTTCAGGAACTGGGTTGTCTTAAAAACTTCCATGCTTAGTTTGTCTAGTGGCTAGAAAGCGGTATCACCAAGGTCAAAGTCAGGGGTGTGATACTTCCAATAGCTTTTCAGTCTGTCCCACAGCAGCAGACAGAACTTCTGTCCATGTAGACCAAAACACAGGCATCATTTGCCACATCCCCTTGACATTCCAGGTGGGGGTTAGCGTAAAACAAGAGCAAGGAGGCAAGAAACAGTTTGCGGGGGACCTGGGGGGGGGAGGGACAAGAGATGGGGTTGTCCAGGAATTGATGGAGATGCTACATGGGTGGTCTGAGTCCCAAAGGAAGGTGGGACTTTTTCCTCAAGGGCAGGAAAGTAAAGGTTTCATAGCAGAATTGGAGAAAATGTCAACTTTCCTCAAAACGTATTGGCTACACACACCATTACTGAAAGGGTGTGTTCAACAGGAGGAGCAATGCTAGCTGCTGTAACAGATAATCAACCCTGAACACTCAGGGCCTGAACACAGTGCAAGTTTCCTTCTTGCTTACTTGGCTATCCGAGGTGGTGGTGTATTAGATAGGATAAGTAATGCTAGCTGTTTTAACAAATATGCCTTGAATGCTCCACGATTGAACACAGTAAAAGTGTCCTTGCTCATTCAGTTGTCCAAGATGGATGGTTCCCCTGGCAGGTTTTTTTCCAGATGGTGACTTGGATATCCAGGGTCCTTCTGTCTTATGGTGCTTTTGAATTTGGCTGGGTTAAGGAAAGAAAGAAGAGAAGAACAGGGGGACCAGTCTTTATTTTTTATTTATTTATTTATTTTAAAGACACAGAGAGAGAGTGCATGAGCAGGTAGGGGCAGAGGGGGAGAAGAAAAGAGAGAATCCCAAGCAGGCTCCAAGCTCAATGAGGAGCCTGACCTGGGGCTTGATCTCAAGACCCTAAGATCATGACCTGAGCCGAAATCAAGAGTCAGATGCTTAGCCAACTGAGCCACCCAGGTGCCCTGGGATCAGACATTTTTTATGGGTCAGGCTTGTAAGTGGCTCACACGTCCTTGAACAGAATGCAGTTCCAGAGCCCCAGGCAACTGCAGGGAAAGCTAAGGCATGTCTCCTTGCCATATGCCTAGGAGGAAGAAGAGGTAGGATGGGCCAGATCTGTATCATTGTCTATGTCACAAATAGCACCGGAAAGACAGGGCGGTTGGATAAACAAAATCCATCTCCATGATTTAAGGTAACTGAAAGAAAACACCCATATGAGAGGGTGTGGCTTTGGTGGTGAAGGATCAGGAACGTCATCTGGGAAGACAGAGTTTTAGAGTCAAGTCTTTCCAGTTCGTTTTACCAAGATCCCGGTGAACATCAAGACCTACACGGGAGGGGTGCCTGGGTGGCTCAGTCATTAAGCATCTGCCTCCAGCTCAGGTCATTGACCCCAGGGTCCTAGGATCAAGCCCAACATCAAGCTCCCTTCTCAGCAGGAAGCCTGCTTCTCCCTCGCCCACTGCCCTTGTTTGTGGGCCCTCTCTTGCTGTCTCTCTCTCTGGGTCAAAGAAATAAATAAAATCTTGGAGGGTATGTGCTTTGGTGAGTGCTGTGAAGTGTGTAAACCTGGTGATTCACAGACCTGTACCCCTGGGGATAAAAATATATGTTTATAAAAAAAAAAGAAATAAATAAAATCTTGAAAAAAGAATACCTACATAGGAAGGAACTTTCTTTCTCTCTCTCTCTCTTTCTTTCCCTTTCTTTCTTCTTTCTTCTTTCTCTTTCTTTCTTTTTCTTTTTTTCTTTTTTCTCTTTCTCACACCCCTACCTTCTTCCTGACCCCAGGGTATCTGTATGTTGCCAGAATCTTCAGACTGTTTTTCTCCAATGCGTGACTTCTAGCCTGATTTTTCTTTCAAATGTCTCCTTAAGTCCTTGGTCCCTTCTCCAGAACAAGTGGTTATTTTCTCTGCCAGCCCCAGGCAAGAGAGAGACTGAGCTGCTGTATACTAATTACTAGGCTATTACTGTTATTATTCAGCTGTGGAAAAGAGCCTTCAGAAAACCCCAAATATAATTCACCTTACTGACATCTCTCTCTGTCTCTGCCTCTGTCTCTCTCTCCATTCTCTTTCTCTGCCATCTGTCTCTGTCTCTCTCCCTCCACCCCTGTTTTATTGCATCCCGCGCTTTGCTTTCATGGTCCTTGTCAACATCATCATTTAACTTTTGTTGATGTCATTATTTGATTAATAAAAAGATAAGGGCTCTCTGTCCAGTTTTTCTTTTTTCTTTCTTTTTTTTAAGATTTTATTTATTTATTTGACAGAGAGAGGTCACAGTAGGAGAGAGGAAGGGAAGAGATCACAGAGAAAGAGGAAGGGAAGCAGGCCCCCTGCTGAGCAGAGAGCCCGATGCGGGACTCGATCCCAGGACCCTGAGATCATGACCTGAGCCGAAGGCAGCGGCTTAACCCACTGAGCCACCCAGGCGCCCTTCTTTTTTCTTTCTTTTTTAGTTTTTTCTTTTAATGCACCCCTCATCCAGAGCAGGACCTCAAAGATATGTACTAATCAATGTCCAGCTATTAATACCTAATTATTAACATTCCTTTTAGGGCTTTCTCATTCCTCTGGCTCATTCCTGCCATCTGCTTGGCTCCTCCCTTCACCTCCTTCAGGTGTTTGGTCCCTTCCCTGACCCCCGCCCCCCCCCCCACCCTGGCAAAGCTGCAGTTACACCACCGGCACCAACTCTTTACAGCCCCAGTTTCCCCTTGTTTCTTTTCTCCTGGCACTTTTAAATTTTATTTATTTATTTATTTACATCTTTAAAATATTATTTATTTATTTGTTATTTTTTAAAAGTTTATTTATTTATTTAACCGAGAGATACACAGCGAGAGAAGGAACACAAGCAGGGAGAGTGGGAGAGGGAAAAACGGGCTTCCCGCCGAGCAGGGAGCCCAGTGTAGGGCTCGATCCCAGGACCCTGGGATCCTGACCCGAGCCAAAGGCAGAGGCTTAATGACTGAGCCACCCAGGCACCCCATTTGTTTATTATTTTTCAAGATTTTATTTATTTATTTGTTAGAGGGAGAGCGGGAGGCATTGGGCAGAAACAGGCTCCCTGCTGAAGAAGGAGCCTGATGCAAGACTCGATCCCTGGACCCTGGGATCATAACCTGAGCTGAAGGCAGACTTGTAACTGACTGAGCCAACCAGGTGTCCCTATTTATTTATTTGAGAGAGAGAAAGAGAGCACACCTGTGAGCATGAGCTGGGGGAGGGGCAGAGGGAGAGTCAGAGTCCCAAGCTGACTTTGAGCTAAGTGTGGAGCCTGAGGCAGGGCTTGATCTCATGACCCTGAGACCATGACCTCAGCTGAAATAAAGAGCTGAAATCAAATGATCTGGCTCAACCAACTGAGCCACCCAGGTAGGTGCCCCAGTCCTTTTTAATTTTTTAATCTGGGCTACCACATAGCCGAGTTCACAAAAATTAACCTTATGCCTCAGTAGATTTTTGGCTCCGTGGAGAGCTGTGGAACCATAGTTGGTTCGAGATAAGGAACACTTCCATCCTCCCCGCCCACCCCCACATCCCCCACACCTGGAACATTCCGTCATGCCCCATCCCAGGCCAGTACCCCCACCCCTGAGGCAACTGCTGGTTCGTATCGTCAAGAGTCGATGTGTGGGTCGGAAGTTAGGGCTTTTCCACTGCTGTGTCATATCCCACTGCATGGAAACTCCCCAGTTCATTCATAAGCAGAGATCAGTTGTGCTTGCTTTGAACTTCACATAAGAGCTGGCTGTTTTACCTTTGTCCTGAGTAATTGCCACCATCGGACATGTATACATTTTACTTATTCATCCTGTTTGTGTTTTTCTTCTCTTTAGAAAGTCAGCCCCCTGAGGGCAGGGATCTTGTTAGTCATGTTTACTGATAGGCACCCAGCATGGTGTATTTGATTCTCACTGTATGATCCAACCAGGGAAGGAACTTTTACTAAAATAAATCGGATTATGCATCACATTTTCATTCTATCCTTTTAATGGTCATATAATTTTTTTCCCTCTAGAACCTACTTAATTTCCCTATTGTTGGACATATTTAAACATTATACAAAAATGTTACCATAAAATCTTCATATACCTTTTCCTTTCTTTGGATTATTTCCTTTGTATAGATTGCCAGAAGTATTTTATTGGGTTAAAAAAAATGGGACCCATTTTTAAAGGTTTCTGATAATATGGCTAAATGACTTCTCTGAAGGCTGGTGCCAATTTGCACATTTACCAGCAATGCCTAAGTCCCCATTTGAATGCACACTAACCTGAATCTAGTATTATGTTTTAAACTATTTTTGTTGGTTTAATGGACAAAAATAGTGGTGCCTTATTATTTTAGAATTCTGATCTTTTTAAAATGGGAACTGACAGTAGTTATTCCACCAATATTTATTTATTTATTTATTTATTTAAAAAAGCTTTTTAATTTGACAGACAGATCACAAGTAGGCAGAGAGGCAGGCCGGGCAGGGGGGTGGGGGCGGTGGGAAGCAGGATCCCTGCTGAGCAGAGAGCCTCATGCGGGCTCGATCCCAGGATGCTGGGATCAAGACCTGAGCCGAAGGCAGAGGCTATATATAACCCACTGAGCCACCCAGGCGCCCCTCCACCAATGTTTATTAAACACCTTCTCCACACTAGGCTGTGTGCTGTGTCCGCTGCACTGGTGAGTACAGCAGATGTGTGTTTTGTGCCCACGGGGAGTTTAACCACCAGGTGGGAGGTATCTCTCAAGTTCCAAAGAGGAGACAGAATTCACCCCCACCCCACAGTTGATATGAAGAGGCTCGAGGGAGGGAGTGGCTTGAAGAAGTGTGGACAGAGGTAAGGGAGCCCACAAGGGTTGGGGCCACTTGAGAGCGGCAGTAGCAGAGAGACTTCACCACCCTTGAATTGAAGCAAAGGCAGCGCCAGAGCCAGGGAGAGCTGGAATGAGGGAGGAGGGGCTGCCCGGTAGGAGCCATCATGGCAGATGATGGAGGAGGAGCTGCTTGGAAGGAACGAACCATCATGGTGGAGGGACGCCGCCACTCACCAGAGATGTGACACCAAAGCAGAGAGGGAATGGGGAAGAAGTACCCACCCCGGCTTCTCCCTGCTCTGGGTTCCAGCAGGTGCCTCCCATTGACAGCAACAGGAATCCAGGGGGCCTAGGAACTGGGTGATATTCAGAGGAGAGAAGGGTAGAGAATGGGTCTGGCGGGGATAGAGTGGGCAGATGGAGAACCACGTTCTCAGGAGGAGATGCTCATTAAATAAATAAGCAACAGATAGTTGTGAAGAGCGCTCTGAAGGAGACCAAGGAGGTACAGGAGCAGCCTAGCCACGATGTGGGGAGATGGGATCTGCTTTAGCTCAGGAAGTCAGGACATGATAGCAATGTAAACAGTTCCCAGAACAGGCCAGGGATCATTCTGGATCCTTTAGCTGCAGTCACTAACTTGATCCTCACAAAAAGCCCCCAGTAGATACTGTGATTACTCCCATTCTGCTGAGGAGGTTTTCCAAGGCTGTAGGAGTTCATTGTGGACAACTGTGGTGGTGGTGGCGGGGTCTCAGATGGTCCCCGCCATGCATTTTGTGGGGACCCTAAATCTGGCCCACTGGTTTTCAGTTGTGAAAGTAGAGCTACTTCACTCATTTGTTAATTCATCTGACATTTCTTGAGGGCTTACAAAGCTAAATAAAACTGGTTTTTGTACTCGAGCAGTCTTGTGTGAAGAAACAGGTAAAGAAAGACCGCTTGTTCAGACCATTTCCACGTAGCAGTCAAGAATTTTATTTGGCTGTATACAAAATAAAATGTGGCCCAAGGACTCCCCGCACCCATTATCAGTCTCAAAATGGCTGCTGCAGCCCCAGACATCACATCTGCCTTTCAGGCAAGAAGAAGGTCAAAGGACAAAGGTCATTTGAGGCCAGTGCCCTTATGTTTCACTGGTCAGCATTGTTCACATGGCCATACCTCCCTGTAGAGGAACCCAGGAAATGTAGTTCTGAAAGCTAGAGAAGAAGGCACCAGTGGATAGTGGGTAGGCAACCAGCTGTCTCTGAAACACTTTCTCAGGTGTCTGTTACAGTGTCTGGAATGTAACAGACGCTTCATAATTCGTTGTTAAATGAATAAGTAAACAAGCTACAATATGGCGAACCATTCCAGGAACAACAGTGTAAGTAGGAATGAGGACCCTAATCCAGTGTTGGCAGAGGGCAGAGGCGAAGAGGGAGAAGAGGGGGGCTGCCCGTGGGAGGAGGTGGTTACATTTAGTCTTCTGGTAGACTGAGGAGTCCTCAGGCAATCTCTCCTGAAATTGTCAAATACCCTATTCCCGCAATTACTTTGTTTTCTGGACTCCAATCCTTCAGTTTCCTTAGGTTTATCTTTATGTTCAGATGATCCCAGGCTTATAGAAGGGTAGATGAAGGAATGATAATGTTAGATTAAATAGATTCTCACACAAGGCAGAGACTTCGCCTTTCTCC
This sequence comes from Mustela nigripes, assembly GCF_022355385.1. Lineage (NCBI taxonomy): Eukaryota > Metazoa > Chordata > Mammalia > Carnivora > Mustelidae > Mustela > Mustela nigripes. Next base: position 9,441,257 of record NC_081558.1, on the reverse strand, counting down.
ATATTCTCCCTGATGGCCTTTTATTGGCTTTGATAGCTGTAGAAGCTTAGTTCGGGATTTTTCTGGCAAAATTCCCAGAGAGCAGGGTTTATCTAAACTACCTAATGTGCAGCATTTGCAAATAATTATTAATAGATGTTTGCATTTTCATTCTTTATGAATGCTGCTGTGGGGTGATTCTGTAATTCAAGAGGGACGTGGTAATGTGGATCGCTCTCCCTTCCCACACCACCCCTCCCTTGGTCTCCTCCATCTCAGCCGATGGCAGCTCTGTCCTTAGGCTGTTTGTGTCAAAATCCCTAAGGCGTCCTTGACTCCTGCCCTTCGATGCCACCCCATGTCCAATCCATAAGCAACACCTGTTTGCTCTGCCTTTAAATTATAAGCAGAATTAACTCTCCAGAGCACTCACCTGGTCATGGCTCCCATCGTGTCTCACCTGGACTAAGGCAATTGCCTCTTCTCTGGTCTCCCAGCTTCTCGAGAATTCTTGTCTCTGCTCAGGCAGTCAGAAGAGACTTTGAATACTGGAGTCAGTCCTCCTCTTCTCAGCACCTTCATGGTCTCCAGCTTACTCAGAATAAAAGCCAAAGTTCTCAGTGCAATCCGCAGGGCTCCGCACGGTCTGCTCTCACCTACTTATCTCTACACACTGAGCACATTCCTGAGGGAACTTGCTGTTCCCTCAACCTGGAATGCTTCTCCACAGACTTTTGATAGCTCCTTTCTTCACTTCCTTCAAGTTTCTGCTTGAGTGTTACCTGACTGAGGAGGTTTCCTTGGTCATCCTTTGATGACCATACTTTGGTTCCCGTGCCTGATTTCAAGTTTCTATGCTACATCTGCCATATTAAATAATTCTTTATTTATTGGCCCTTTTCCCCAGTTAGAATGTCAGCTCAGCGAGGGCAGGAATTTGAGACCATGTGGTTCTGGGCTGTGTCCCGGGTGCCCAGAACAGCTCCAGGCATACAGTAGGTCCTCAACAAATATTTAATAGATGAGGCAGAGGATATTTGTATGTTCACTCTGGAAAGATACTTAGAAATATGTATCAAGGATCTTGCAGATGCAATAATTCTACACTTGACCCAGTAATTCCACACACCGGACAAGAGGACAATATCTTTGCCTTCAAAACACCAATGTTACTCATTGCCCTACTACTTTTTTATTTTATTTATTTATTTTTAAAGATTTTATTCATTTATTTGAAAGAGAGAGAGTGAGTGAGAGAGAGAGTGTTTGAGCCAGGGGAGGGGGAAGGCAGACTCCCCTGCTGAGCTGGGAGCCCAGTGAAGGGCTCAATCCCAGGGTCTTGGGATCATGACCCGAGCTGAAGGTAGTTGCTTAACGACTAAGCCACCCAGGCACCCCTGCCCTATTATTTTTAAAAGCATCTATTTGGAAACATTATTAAAAGTTTGTCAAAGGGAAATAAGTAAGTAGATGTGGCCTTTAAAAGGATGGTTATAATATGATGCCAAGTGAGAAGGTGGTAGAGGAAACCTTCTCTGTTCCAGAATAATTAGTACTAGGAGGAGCTGCTCAGAATGAACCCATTGAAACTCAGAATCCAGGTAGGACTTTGTCCTATGAAATGAATCCAAACTGCGTAAACATAAGTTTGTCTTTCAATCGTGTTGAACAAAGCATAAACAATGATTGCAAATTTGCTCTCATTCTTTTTTTTTTTTTTTTTTTAAGATTTACTTATTTATTTTAAAGAGGGGAAGGGGCAAAGGGAGAGAGAGCATCTCCAGCAGACTGCACACTGAGCACGGAGCCCAACGCAGGGCTCCAACCTAGGACCCTGAGATCATGATCCGAACTGAAACCAAGAGTCAGACACTTAACCGACTGAGCTGCCCAGGTACCCCTGCTCCCATTCCTTGAATTAACAAAGAATGAGAGTCAACAGTCAACACATCTTTACATGTGCATCATTTCCTGTTGAAATCGTGTGGTTGGACAATAGACCATCTTTCAGCTCATCTTTGATTTTTGTCATGTGATCATGCAGGGAGTAGTTTTGCACACTGATGCAAAGTCTTCCTCAGTTTCCCCAGAGGGCCTTTAAAATCATGTACGCATTAGTTCATTCTCATCTGAAGCCTTCCTCACTGTCATCCAGTTATTTTCTGCTTTGCGGTTGTTGACCTGCTTCCCAGGTTTCTCCTTTGGCAGCGGGACCCTCTACGCTGCAAGTGGCTTTCCTACATCACTTGCATTGACTTCATGAAATCTTGCTGTCTTTTGCAAAGATTTCCTGTTTTCACGTTGCAGTCAATTCACATCATTTCAAGTTATATCACTGGATTTCAGACAACCATCAACAGTCTGAGATAAACATTGGCAAACACATCGATCCGATGGGTTCCAAAGCGGTGTTTGTGCTAGTCTCTGGAATGGATAATTGTGAAGTTATTGGTTCATTAGTGAACGTGTTTATGTTAGGATGACTTTTGCTTCCCTAAGCTCATAGCTGTGTGGATATCTGGATAATGAGCCATGTAATGAATACTCAGATGATGAGGAACTATTATATATAAAACATCTTTATGCTATAATGACCTCTGTCTATGAAATAAAAACACAGTGCCGGGGTGGGAGTGGGGGAACACCAGGCAGAAATACAACAGAATACCCTTGGGTTTTATATTGGGGTAGTCATAGGACAATGGCTTAAAATATTTTTTTTAACCATGGAAATTACTTTACTTTTGAAAAACATTTTTTTTTTATTTTTTAAAAAGATTTTATTTATTTATTTGACAGAGAGTGAGAACACAAGCAGTGGGAACAGCAGGCAGGGGGAGAAGCAGGCTACCCACGGAGCTAGGAGCCTGATGCGGGGCTCGATCCTAGGACCTCAGGATCATGACCTGAGCCAAAGGCAGCTGCTTAACTGTTGAGCCACGCAAGGACACCTGAAAAACACTTTAAAGCAAATTATAGAAAGTTTAAAGAAAAGGTTTACGCTTATCTGAAGGGACAGGAATATCTTTGGTAACGAACATGAGTCTAGATTGGAGGCAGGGAGAGTTAACAGCACCAAGACCCAGGCTCTGAGTCTGTCTGACGTGCTGTGTGGATTATCTCATTTAATTCTCACAACCACCAATTAAGTGTAATTTCCCCGTTTTACAAGTGAACGCTGAAGCCAGAGAGGTTGAGCAACTTGCCCAAAGCCACATAGTTCGACCACACATCATGCTGTCTTATAACACATCTGTGAGCCCAAGTAAATCTCTTTCTTATGATGACGGGATTTTTCTTGATTTGGGAGTTCATGACACCTTTTGACACGTTCCTGAGCCAGCGTCTCAGGTAGGAGAGTAAGTGATTTCTGTCAGCCTGGAATGAAAGCATTTCCTGTGACAAAAGACACAGGCAATGCCAGGGAAATGAATAAAAACGACATAGAAGAGGGGCGCCTGGGTGGCTCAGTGGGTTAAATCCTCTGCCTTTGGCTCAGGTCATGATCTCAGGGTCCTGGGATTGAGCCCTGCATCGGGCTCTCTGCTCAGCAGGGAGTCTGCTTCCTCCTCTCTCTCTCTCTCTCTCTCTCTCTCTTTCTCTCTCTGCCTGCCTCTCTGCCTACTTGTGATCTCTGTCAAATAAATAAATAAAATCTTAAAAAAAAAAACATAGAAGAGAGTTTTAATGTTCTGTCAAGTGAACCCGGATGGTCTCTCTGTTGGACCACATGTGTCTGAGCAACCTGAACATAAATGCATTCTTGTTTCTCTCTGCACGTAATTCTGAGACGGAACTTTTTTTTTTTTTGGATGTATATTTCACTTTTAAAAAATTTTAATTAAATAATTATTTATTTTTAAAATAAACATATAATGTATTTTTATCCCCAGGGGTACAGTCTGTGAATCACCAGGTTTACACACTTCACAGCATCTGAGATGGAACTTTTATTCTCTTCGGATGAGTGTTGTTGAGATTTCTTTGCTGCTTCCTTTATTTGTCTGTGTCTCTGATGGGTCCCTGCCTCTGCCTTCCTTATTTTTGGAGCGCTGGATGCCTCCTTTGGACATGAGATGCAATTTCACCCGACATGCAGTAAATATCCTCAAGGAAGCCAAAACTCATTTTTTTACTCCCCTGTGCCTGGTGCAACCCAGACTGGTGTCATTTACTCCTGCTGTAATTCCCCAGCATGCATCCTGCTCTCATCCCCATTTGGCAGAAAAGGAAACTGAAGCTCAGAGACAATAAGTGATAGTTCCTCATAATGTATGGAGGAAGGGTATTATTACTGTTGCTGTGTCGTTCCTGAGCAAGGAAGCCATCTTCACGGTGGGGAAAGTCATGGAACTCGGAAGTGCAGAGCTGGGTGGTCACCCAGGCTGACCCTCTTCAACAGAAAAACAACAGCAGTCACAAGTGTAACTTTAAATGTTCAAGTAGCCACATTAGAAGAGGTAAAAAGAGACATATAAAGTTAGTTTTAATATATTTTATTTAACCTAACACATTGAAAATGTCATCATTTCCACCTGTGTGGAATATAAATATTATTAATGAGATATTTTGAATTTTGTTTCTTGTACTAAGTCTTCGAAATCTGGTATGTATTCTTATACTTATGTCTCAACGTGAATCGGTCAAGTGCTCAAGTGGCCACATGAGGCTTGTGGCTACATTGTAAAGACAGCGACTTCAAATCTTTTGACAAATAATTTTGAGATTTTTCTTCTTTAAGATGTTCTTTCTTGGGGACTCTTGGGTGGCTCAGTCAGTTAAGCTGCTGCCTTCGGCTCCGGTCATGATCCCAGGGTCCTGGAATCGAGTCCCGCATCGGGCTCCTTGCTCTGTGGAAAGCCTGCTTCTCTCTGCCTCTGCCTGCCACTCTGCCTGCTTGTGTGCACGCTCGCGCACGCTCGCTCTCTCTGACGAAAAAATAAATAAAATCTTTTAAAAAAAGATGTTCTTTATTTTAGAGAGCGAGAGAGCACAAGCAGAGGTTGGGGGGGGAGGACTAGAGGGAGAAGGAAAGAATCTCGAGCAGACCCCACACGGAGTGGAAGCCCAATGTGGGGCTCGACCTCAGAACCCTGAGATCATGACCTGAGCCAAAACCAAGGGTGAGATGCTTAACCAACCGAGTCACCCAGGTGGCCCAGTTCTGGGAGTTTTGTATTATACAGTGGGTCTGGGCAGCACATTTTATCAGGGGTTCCTGATTTATATTTAACTTCTATCCTACAAGCCCCTTAAATATTTTTTGTAGAAAGAAATAGGAAGAGAGAGAGAGAGAGAGGAGAAGGGGAATAAGGGGGAGAAGAGGAAGGAAGGAAAGAAAGAAGAGAGAGTAGGAGGAAGGAAAATAGGAAGGAAGGGAGGAGGGAAGGAACTTCATTTGGCCCAAAAATTTTGAAAGAGGTAACAGACTCTGACCAACTCCGTTGTCTTAGCAGATCTGGAAGCAGAGATTCAACTGCTTTGGGGGTAGATCCCAGGACACACTGACAGAGGAGCAGAGAAGGGAAGAACCAGTAATGGGTTTGCCATTAGGCAAATCACCAGGAGCAACTGATACTCAGTTACCAGTGGGGACCTCTAGTGGGCGACAGAGAGCACATTTCTCAGAGCGACGCAAAATCTAGGACCAAGGGAGCTGGGGTATTTATTCACCAGCTTCCATCAGTCATGGGTTGAAGGATGCTCCCAGGAACGTTCATCTCCCAGCATCCTAGCCTGCTGTGTGCACACCGCGGTGGCCAGAAAGAGCCTCCCCTAATCCCCCACTAATTGGGGGGCTGGCAGTAGAAAGTCTGACCTGCATGCACTGAAGTGGTCAGGTTCAGGCTGGACGGTGCCCGCCACACCCATGACACACCTACCTTCTCATAATTCAGAAGCTCTTCTTTTTCATCACAAACCCTCCTTAACATGAAGCATGTTAACTTGGTGACAGTCGGGGTGCCATATGGGACGTGAGATTATTTAGCTGTTGTCATCTCTGTAACAGAAAAGGCTGAACAGCCATGGAAGGACATCGCAGATATATGCACATATTTCTGTGAAACCCTGTAGGCACGTGTGTGCTCCTGTTCATGTTGTCGCCAAGTTTAACTCTTACCACATTCTCCGTTGTTGTTGTTGTTGTGTGCATGCTTCCTGCTCTCTTTTTCCGTCACTGGTCCAAAAAGAAGAAAATAAAAGGGGTAAGTCCATGTTGCCCAGGCAAGTAATGCTGCTGTGATTCTAACTAGATGTGAGCACCGGGTTTCTCCCATCTCTGTCCCTGGCCCCTGTCCCTCTCGCTCCCTCTTATGACATTGTTTGTATTTGGTCTGTGGTTTATCCTTTGCTTCTTCTTTAAAAAATCCCAGCAACTGTTTTTAAAATTTCATGTATTCTGTCTCTCTTTTAGAAAGATGGTTCACATTCTGCACTTTTCTGAAACTCACTCTGTTCCCTTTTTGAGGCAACGGGGTCCTATTTTGACTTTTCTTGGTTGCTGGGGCAGGAGCAGTGAACAGGTTAGGCAGGACCTTGGGGTCCCAGAACTCAAAACATTTTAAGGGACATGCTGTGACTTTATGGGAGGAAAAGTCTCTCAGGTGAGTTAAAAGTATAAGCTGTGTGTTTCGGGAACTTTGACTGTCAGTCGCAGAGATGGCTGATCATTTGAAAGAGTAAAAGTCTCACCAGGGAGCTTTTGTTTCAAATACAAACCCACCAATCCAGAGCCCACACCCCCCACCTCCTTGGGGGGCTCTCACACTCAGGGCCACCATCCACCAGCCCTGATCACTCCAGGGCCAGGTTCCACACAACCAGGGACAGCCTCCCATCCCAGAGCCCTGAAGTTATTTGAAATGGCCAGTCCTAAGACTGTTTACCCCACTCTGTCTCTCCTTCCTGAGGAAACCCCAGCAGAGGTTCTTGCCCACATTTTGCTTTTGCTCTTTTCCCCTCTGAGCAACCTGGTGCTTCCCTCTGTGGCCCTGAGTGACATGGCAACATGGCTTCCCCCCTTCTCTTGGCATCTGTGAGCAGAATGAGCTCTCTATCCCATGGCAGTCAGCTCCTGATCAGTTGGCCTCACCATATCTGAATAGCAATAAAACCTATATTTTATTCTTGTTTTTTAAAAGCCAGATGCTTTAAAGAAGGTACATATGAAATACAGTGAGAGCATTTTTTAAAAAAAGATTTTGTTTATTTATTTGAGAGAGAAAGTGTGTGTGTGCACGAGAGAGTGCAGGGGTCGGGGGTTGCAGAGCAGCAGAGGGAAAGAGAGAAACCAGGGCTCAATCTCATGACCCTGGCACCATGACCTGAGCCAAAAGCAGACACTTTATTTAACTGACTGAGCCACCCAGATGCCCTACTGGGGCATTTTTCTTTAATTAATCTATTTATTTTAAAGTAGGCTCCACACCCAAGGTGGGGCTTGAACTCACAACCCTGAGATCAAGGGTTGCCTGTTTCACCTAAAACCTGTATTTTAAAACAGTACATGTTTTTTACATGGGATTACAGCCCTGTTCGCCTGGTCACCTCCCTTAGTTCATTCTTGTCCCCCTCCACTCCCATCTGCTGCAGTCACCAGCATCACAGACCTTTGCTGCTGGGGTTCCCTCAGCCTGGCCCCCCTCTCCTGATGTCTGCACCTCTGTTCTTCTCTTTCCAAGGGTCTCAGCTTAAATGCCACCTTCTCAGAGCTCTCTTTCTGAAATAACTCCCCTCCTCTTCTGTCTGACACCCTCTCTGCTCCAATTTTTCTTCTAAAGACGATCTCTACCTGACATTTGCTAGATCTACCCAAGTTCACTCATTTTTTTTTTTTTTCGGGTTTCTCTGCCGTAGAACATGAATTTCATATTTGTTCTATTCATGGCTGTACGTCTCCTTGCTGCCTGGCAGAGGGCCTGATATAGCCGAGATGCTCAGTAAACATTTGTTGCATGCAACATTTGTTGCAAGGATGAATAATCAAAGGAGTGGGCCATTTTTCTTGAGTGTTGCAAATGAAGTAGCATGTTTGGCTCTGTTTTCTTTGTCTTTATCTCCAGATGTGACAGAACTTATTTTTTTTCAAGCTGAGGGGACCTAGCTCAGCTCTCAGTCCAGAAAAACCAAGACGGGGTTTCCCTAAGCAGATGTGGTTCGTTTGATTAAATTTCTCTTTGCTAATGTCTCAGGATACACATGAATATATAAGTAAGCATTTAATCAAGCTCCTGACTTACAGAAGGGTTAGATGCTGAATATAATTTGTAATTGCCTGAGAATATAGTAAGCTTGAGTACTTTTGTTTCCATAATTAAGTGCAAGGTTTCCGTTGCAATGCGAATCAAGAATAATTCAAGTAGTTGACAAGAGTATTTTTCCTTTTGGAAAAGTTCAAACAAATACAAAAGAAGAGAGACTAGAATGATAGCCTACCATATCCGTCTTTCGTTATTTGGTTATTATCCACTCATAGCTCATCTTATGATACTGTATTTAAACTTTTAACATAACCTTACTTTGCAAATAAAAGCAAACCTTTAATTTGCTCTAACATAACCCAGGGTTCTGTTAAAGCAAACCTCAGACATCACATGATCTCACCTGTAAATATTTTAATATGCACTTCTAAAAAGCGAAGGACTCTCTAGTCGCTGGGGAAAGCAGTATGGCAATTCTTCAAAATATGAAACATAAAATTAGCATATGCACCAGCATCCCACTTTGGGACAGAGAATATACCCCAAAGAGTTGAGAAGAGGGACCCAAAGAGTTTCACATACCCATGTTCCTAGAAGAGTTGTTCACAATAACTGAAAGGTAGAAGGCAGCCCAAGGGTCCACTGACAGATGAGCGGATAAACAGAAATGATACAACCATATGGTGGGATATTATTCAGTCTTCAAAAGGAAAGAAATTCTGGGGCACCGGGGTGGCTCAGTGGGTTAAAGTCTCTGCCTTCAGCTCAGGTCATGATCTTAGGGTCCTGGGATGGAACCCCGCATCGGGTTCTCTGCTCGGCGGGGAGCCTGTGCCCTACCCCCTCCTGCGCCGCCTGCCTCTCTGCCTAATTGTGATCTCTGTCTCTCTCAAATAAATAAATAAATAAATAAAAGCTTTAAAAAAAAAAAAAGGAAAGAAATTCTGGCATATGCCATAACATGGACAAACCTTGAGAATATTATGCTAAGTAAAATAAGTTAGTCATAGAAGGACGAATACTGTATGATCCCACTTTATAGGAGGTCCCTAGAGGAGTCAAATCCATTGAGACAGAAACTAGAATGGCAGGTGCCAGGGGCTGTGGGAGGGGGATGGGAGTCCATGTTCAGTGGGGATGAGTTTCTGTTTGGGGGGATGGAAGAGTTCTGGAGAAGGATGGTGGGGTTGGTAGCACAAGAGTGTGAAGATATCCAGGGCTACTGACCTGTGCACTTAAAAATGGTTCAGATGGTCAATTTTATGTGATGCATATTTTACCATCAAAAAAAGAATGGTTCATTTGAAAAGCTGTGACTTTAATGCCATTATCATATGTGTGGCAGAACGAGGGTGGTATTTTCAGTCCTTATCTGGCTTTATGTTTGGCAGCATTTGACACCAGATCGCCCATCCCTGGGGCTTCTTGTGGCATCACCCACAACATTTTCCTCCAACGCCCTTGATGGTGCCTTCTTAGCCTGCACTAGAGGCTTCTGCTTCTCTGCTCTGCCTTTAAATGTCAGCCCTTCCCAGGACTCCTTCCTAAGGCCTCAGCCCTCTCTGGGTCCATGGTCCAAAATTATTCCGCCCACTTCCAAGACCTTCATAGCGATGGTCCCCATGCTGGTTTGCTGGAGCTGCCGTATTTACTACAAACTAGGTCACTTAAAGCAACGAAAAGTTATTCTCTCACCATTTGGGAGTCAGCAGGGCCATAAACCCTCCACGAGCTCTGGGGAGAATCTGTTCCTTGCCTCTCTCTCTCAGCTTCTGGTGTTTCTGGCAACCTTTGGGATTCCTCAGCTTATGGAGGCTTCACACCAACCTCTGCCTCGCCTCTGTCTCTGTCTCTGTCTGCATGTGCTGTTTCCTCTGTGTCTGTCTTCTCTTTCTCTGGGTCTCTTATAATAAGGACACTTGTCCTTGGATTTAGGGCCCACCCGGATAATCCAGCATAAGCTCCTCTCCAAAATCCTTTGACTTGATCGCATCTGCGGAGATCACTTTCTCCAAATAAGATTACGTTTTCAGGTTTTGGAAATCAGGATGTGGACATCGCTTAAGGGCTGCCCCCCAAACGTGTCCCTGTTGCAAATTCTCTCCTGAGTCCAGAGCCATATAGACAGCAGGCAACTGTCTCCAAATGAGTCTCCAGTCTAATCATGAGCAAATAGCAGATAAACCGAAACCAAGGGGCATCTACAAAATCCATGACCAGGTACTCCCACAAATTATCAAGATTGTGAGAGACAAGGAAAGAAACGATCGCAAAGAAAGGGAAGTAGGGAGACCAGATGACTCAATAGCATGTGGCATCCCAGCTGGGATCTCCAAACAGGAAAAGGTTATTGGTGGGAAAACTAATGAAATTTGAATAAAGTTAGGGCTAAGTTAATAAACTACCTGGGCGCCCGGGTGGCTCAGTCAGTTAAGTGTCTGACCTCAGCTCTGGTCATGATCTCAGGGTCTTGGGATTGAGTCCTGCAGCCATCCAGCTCCTCGCTCAGCTGGGAGTCTGCTTCTCCATCTCTGTGCTCCCCCACACTGTGTTCATATACAAGTGCACTCGCTCACGCTCTCTCTCTCCCATTGTACCAGTGCTGGTTTCTTAGTTATGGGTTATATAAGATGTTAACATGAGGGGAAGCTGGATGAAGAGCAACAGGGTAATTCTCTTGTACTATCTCTTAAAGTTTTTGGTAGATCCAAAATTCTTCCAAAATAAAAAGTTTGTTTAAAAAAATAAAAATTCTCCAATATTGAAATCAGTCTGGGTGAGTGACATACACAGACTCAGATCCCAGGTATGGAAAAGTGACTTACAGTGATTTTTAAAAATAAACTTTATTTTTTGGAGCAGTTTTAGATTCACAGCCAAAGGGAGTGGAAGGTACAGAGATTTCCCATATACCCCACTCCCTGCACACACACAGCCTCCCGCATCATCGACATCCTCAGCAGAAGGTACACTTGTTCCAACTGATGAACCTTCACAGACTCACATTATCACCCAAAGTCCATAGTTTACATTAGGGCTCACTCTTGGTATTGTACCTTCTGTGGATTTTGAGAAATGTGTAATGACGTGATCCATTATTGTAGTCTCAGAGTAGTTTCACTGCCCTAAAAATCCTCTGTGCTCCATCTGTCTATTACCTAACCCTGGTGACCAGTGATCTTTATACTGTCTCTGTCATTTTGCCTCTTCCAGAATGTCATATGGGTGCAATCATGCAGTGTCCATCTTTTTCATATTGGCTCCTTGAACTTAATAATACACATTAAAGATTCCCCCATGCCTTCTAACTTCTCAAGAGCTCATTTCTTTTTAGCACTGAATAGTATTTCATCATCTGGATGTCCCACAGTTTATCCATTTACCTATGGAAGGATACCTTGGGTTTCCAAGTATTGGCGATTATGAATAAAGCTGCTTATTGGCATCCGTGTGCAAGGTTTTGTGTAGAAGTCTTCAACTCCTTTGGGTAAATGCCAATGAGTGCCATTGCTGGATCCTATGGTAAGAGAAAGTTGAATTTTGTAAGAAACCACTAAACTGTCCTCCAGAGTGGCTGTACCAATTTGCATTCCCAGCCAGCTGTGAGTGAGAGTCCTGTTGCTCCACATTCTCGCCAGCATTTGGTGTTGTCAATGTTCTGGATTTGGGCCACTCTAACGGGTGTGTAGGGGTATATCCTTGTTTTAATTTGTATTTCCCTGATGACATGTGATGCAGGGAATCTTTTCATGTGCTTGTTTGCCATCTGTGTATCTTTGTCAAGGTGTCTGTTAAGGTCTTTGATTCATTTAAATATCAGGTTCACATTCTTATTGTTGAGTTTTAAGAATTCTTTGTATATTTTAGTTAACAGTCTGTTATCATACATATCTTTGAAAATTATTTCTCCCTGTCTGTGGATTGTCTTCTCTTCTCTTGACAGTGTCTTTTGCAGAGCAGAGACTTTTAATTTTAATGAAGTTCAACTTTTTAATTCATTCCAAGGTCATCTAGATTTTCTCCTATGTCATCGTTTAGGAGTTTTATAGTTTTGCTTTTATATTTAATCTGTGATCCATTTTAATGTATATGAAAAGCACAAGATCTGTTCAGACTTCTTTCATTTTATGGATGTGTATGTCCAGTAATTCCAGTGTTATTCATTGAAAAGACAGGTTTGCTTTGTATTTCCTTTGGTCCTTTGTCAAAGATCAGTTGGCCTATTTCTGAGCTCTCTCTTCTGCTTCATTGATCTATTTATCTATTCTTTTGCCAATATTATACTTTCTTGATTACTGTGGCTTTATAGTAAGTCTTGAAGTTGAATAGTGTCCGTCTTCTAACTTTGTTTTCCTCCCCTCAACATTGTTCATGTTGGCTATTCCGGGTCTTTTGCCTCTCTGGATAAACTTCAGAATGATTTTGTCAATATATACAAGATAACTTGCTGCAATTTAAAAATACTTTATTTGCGGGGGCAGAGGGAGAGGGAGAGAGAGAATCCTTAAGCAGATTTCCCACTGAGCTTGACTTGCTGCAATTTTGATTGAGATTGCAGGGAATCTATAGATCAAGCTGGTAAGGACTGGCATCTTGATTATATTGAGTCTTCCTATCCATGAACATGGAATATCTTTCCAGATGGTGGTGATTTAAACATCTATTTACCATTTCTTGGTTATTAATTGTGTGCTAATTGTGTTATTAATTCATTGTGCTAAGCTTAATCTTAATTAGTCCTTTCAGTCCTTACTCCTTACCTGTGGAGTAAGGAGATTTGTCTCCTTTTTACACATGAGGAAGTTTTAGTTCAGAGAGGCTAAGAGCTTTTCCAAAAACACACAGCTAGGAAGCACTATAGCTAGGATTTGAATCCAGGTCTGCACCTAGAATGAGGCTCTGCCTCATTTCTTTTTAGAAATTTGTAGGGCATGTACTGCTCTGTAATGTCATGTCTGGAGTGACGGCCACATTCCATCTCTGGATTCACTATTACTGCTACATCGTGACCCACAAATGTCTGGATTATAAGATTTATTTTTTGTCATTTATACTCTCTATCTCCCAAAGATCTTGGTACTCATTCCCAGACTGGTATCCAGACCAGAAGGCAGAGACCAAATGTCTTTTGGCTGATCCATTTTTGCAACTCAACATGACTGGATTAGCTGGTAATTGTTTTAACAGCCAAATGAATGCGATTTGCAGTTTTTTATTTGGAGAACTTATTTCAGAGATGCTAGCCCTATTCAATTGAGTAACATTCTCAAAGCCAGTATGGTAATGCTGCTGCTGATTGATAAATTAAACCTCCAGCTGGCAGATGTGTTAGATTAGAACCAATGGCTGAGACTCATTCCTGGAGGCCTGCTGTTAAACTGCTTCTATCTATGATGCTAATGAGGTTCTATACCATTCTAACTGGTCAACATTAGTAATTTGGATTAATGGGATGCAAGATACTACCTACTAAAGTTATTTGAGGGGCTATGAAGATTTCTTGCCCATCCATCCCATTTCCTAGGTGATATTAAGATTCTAACATTAGGGATTCATTCCTTTGGCTACATGATTTTTTTGTTTGTTTGTTTTTGTAAAGTGAATCTATAAGGATAATGTATTTGGAGCCCTGTCACACTTTAGGGGGCCTGAGTTAAGTTCTTTTCAGAAAAGGCTGATTGAGCAATTGAGGGGGTTGGAGGTCTTAGGAAGATTCTGAGGAAGAAGAGGTATACTCAGATATTTCGAACTTCATAATCAGACACACTTTGGGAATGCCATTTGGTGAGAGGAAAGGGTAGACTTTGTGCCACTTTGGTGGGGAGCATTTGGAATTGTGTATGGATACCTTTGTTTGGCACAAGATTGGGGTACCATTGACACTTAGTGGGCATGTGCCAGGCATACCAAACAGCCCACAAAGCACAGGGCAGACCCAAACAACAAGAATTTTTCCACCAAAAATGCCAACAATGCCCCCTTGATAAATCTAGAGAATGCCAAGATAGGGATGGTAAGTTCGCCTTTCAGAGTAGTGATTGCCAAACCTAGCTATACCCCCAAGGACTTGCTGAATGGGAATTTGGGTAGAGGGGAGGGCCCAGGAGTCTGAATTATACAACACTTTGTCAGTGGTTCTGATATGTAGTCAACTTATCTGCTGTCAAGGCATGGATTAGAGCATTCCAGAGGAATGTTGTCTTCCAGTTTAAAATAAATAAATAAATAAAAACCAGTGTTTGTTGTAGGGACTTCACAGTCAAAGTGCACAATGAGAATTACAGGTCACCATGCCAAGTGATGCCACTTGGGACCTACATTCAGAAGCATGACAAGCATTTTCTTTTGAAGAATAGCACACACAGAAAACTGCATAACTCATAGAAGTATAGTTCCAGTGTGTGTCTGTGTGTGTGTACACTGTGCGTGTATATATATACCACCTCCTCTTTATCCATTTATCTATTGATGGACACTTGTTTGCTTCCATATCTTGGCTATTGTAAATAACATTGCAATGAGCATAGAGGTGCCTATATATCTTTTCATTTGCCCTTGTATGAACAACATATAATAGGAATTATATACTATGTTCTACTATGTGTCTGGCTTTTTTGGCTTAGCATAATGGTTGTGAGATTGGTCCATGCATTTGTATATAGCTGGGGATCCTCTGTTCTCACCTGCATGTATGGACATTCATAAATACCTTATCAAGGAGATGTCACTCTTTCCTGAAAGACTTTGGGGTCTTTGGAAATCTGTGTAGGTAACACTTGTGCTATAAAACTCCACTGTCTTCTCAGGAAAGTCCATAAAAACAAGTTATTGTAAGTTTGCTTTGCACAACATGATCTTCTTACATGACTGGCCTTTGGCATCCACGCACCTGGGATTACTTCTTGTTTTCCACTGGCTATCATTTGCCCTTGAGATATGAAGTAACAGGAAATACAAAAATCATTACTATTTGTCGAGAATCCTATATGCTCCATCTCCTTGCAACTCTAGTTAGTCTTGGTTTTATCATTTTGTCCATACTTTGACAAGTTAGAAAATCTTTTTTTTTTTTTTAAAGATTTTATTTATTTACTTGAGAGAGAGATAGTGAGAGAGAGCATGAACGAGGAGAAGGTCAGAGAGAGAAGCAGACTCCCCATGGAGCTGGGAGTCCGATGCGGGACTCGATCCCGGGACTCCAGGATCATGACCTGAGCCGAAGGCAGTCGTCCAACCAACTGAGCCACCCAGGCGTCCCACAAGTTAGAAAATCTTGAAAATGCTGTAAGCAACCTGTAAAGGATGACTCATAGCACAGAATGGGGAATTTATATAAAGATGTATCTTTTCTAGAATGTTCCAAAATACTCATGGGGGTGATCAACTCAAATTCAACTAGCTAAGGCTTAAAATATATATATATTTGCCTTCTTCATCCTGTTTCTTAACCCTTACCCTCACTCCTGCCCTCTAAGCCTATACATGGATTCCTAAAAATTCAGTGGTTTCTTGGTACATCCACGTTGGAAGACAGTTTGGTGACATTTTACAAACCTGAAGGTAGGCATACTCTGGGACCCAGAAATTCCATTCCGAAGGCTATTCCTACAGAAATGCATGCTCACAGGCACAGAGTATTTGGGGCAGGAATGTCTAAAGCCCCAACTGGGAACGGTCCAAATGTCCATCAGTGGGATAATGGGTAAACAAATTGTGACATACTCTTTCAATGGAATACTATGTAGCAGTGAAAGTGAATCAATCACAGCTACACATGACAACAGATGAGTCTTAAAGACATTATGTTGGACCAAAGAAGCCAGACATCACAGGATATATACTGTATGTATGATTCCATTTATGTAAGAATCCAAAAAGATGCCAAGTAGAACTGTACTATTTGGGAATGCACAATAAGGTAAAAGTATAAAGAAAAGCAAGGTTGTTAATAGTATAAAGTCAGAACAGTGATTATGGCTGGGGGAAGACCTGTGTGTGTGTTTCTGGGAAGCTGGCGATGTCCCACTGGTAGCCCTGGACCTGAGTGTTAGTTTCAAGAGCATTGGTTTCACAACCAAGTCTTCAACTGTACTTACGCTGTAGGCATTTTTCTGTGTGTTTATTCAACTTCACAATACAAAAAAGGGAATGGGAAATAAACTGCAGTGGTTCTGGAGGGAAGTGAACACGATGCCCAATATTAGGACCTGGTTTAGTTATCTGCCTCAAGCAGTTAAGATTTGCCACCTCTGGAGTTTTCTCAAAGAGGAGCTAAGCCTTTTATTCCAGCTTGCCCGGCCTCAGTGACTTGAAACTTTGACAGCAGTGCCCCCAAATCGTTTTCCTCAAAAAGCGTGTTTTGCTCAACGGACCAGATTTGTTTAGAGACGGACTAATTGCACCCCTGGACACGAATCTCCTTCTCTTTTTATCATTAAGTTTCTTCCTCTTAACCTCCTCCTTGCAAGATGCTGAGAGCGTCCGGTTGTCTGCAACCGAAATGAAACCCTTCGGAAAACAAGGTCTCCTCCCAGGGGAGGAGGAATCTGTCGTCCCAACTTCCCCCCTGCCTCCCGACCATCCGGCTCTCCCCACTTCTCCCCCACAAACTCCGCTGAGCCGGGTCCCCTCGCGCCTCCGCGATTGGTCGTGGGCCATCATGTGTCGACATTCTGGGTGGGTCTTTCTCCCGTTAAACTCATCAATCGCTCCTCTTTGGAGCTTCGCTGGCCAGTGGTTTAGACCTTTGAGCCCATTTTCCCTCTTCCTTTCTCTTCCCCCACCCCTCCACACCCGTCTTATTTTAGCAAAACCTAGAGGAGGAGGAGGAGGAGGCATTGGGGGGGTGGGGGGGAACGCCAGGCATTGCAGCATCCGGGAGCAGCTACTGAGTGGCTAAGCGAACGGCGCATACCTCTCTCTCTCCCTCTCTCTCTTTTTCCCCTGTTGGGAATTTTCAGGATTTCATTGCTGCAATTTAACCCCAAGATGAGGCACGGTTGAGCGAAAGGCTGCGCGCACACGCACACTCACACTCCTTCGTGAACAGAAGAGGCAGCCGCTGGTGATTCAGGAAGAAAAGAAAAAAAAAAAAAAAAAAATCACCCGGACCTTGCGGCTTCAAGACTCCTTAAGAGCCCACCGGAGCGTTTCCCTCCCCCTCCCCTTCTTTCCCTTCCCGTTAATATTTTTTTCTTTTCATTTCATTTCATTTATTTATTTATTTGGCTACAGATCTTTCAGCCTTTTTAAGGTCTAGGAACTCAAGCAAGCAGAAAGAGGGATTTTTTTTTTAAATTTTGGGGGCTGCCCTCCCCCCCCGCAAGGACCTGGTTTTTATTTTTATTTTTTTGATCAATTTTTTTTTCTAATGGGCCGAGCGCACTCCTTTTGCAAGATGCCAGCCTGACCCGGACCTCGGAGGAATTTGAAGCTTCCACTGCGTCCCGGGGGGGCGTCCTTTGCAAACCGTTCGTGTCTTAAAGGGGGTGTGCGTTGTTTTTTTTTTTTTTTTTTTTTTTCTTTTTTTTTTTTTTTTTCCCTCCGGAGTGGGTGGACTGGGGATTGCCTGGATTCCTTCCTCGGTTATTTTTTGCCTCGCTTCCCTCTCCCCTCCCCCTCCCCGGCCCCCGCGCCCCGCCCCCGCACCCTCCTCCGCCCCTCCTTCTCCGGGGTCAGCCAGGAAGATGTCCCGAGCCGCTATCCCCGGCTGGGGCCGGGCAGCCGCCTTGTGAGCCCCCGACCCGAGGCGCCGAGCCGCCGCCGCCCGATGGGCTGGGCCGTGGAGCGTCTCCGCAGTCGCAGCTCCAGCCGCCGTCTTCACAGCCCCGGCAGCATCGGCAGCGGCAGCGGCGGCGGCGGCGTCTTCCGCATCGTTCGCCGCAGCGTAACCCGGAGCCCTTTGCTCTTTGCAGAATGGCCCGCTTCGGAGACGAGATGCCGGCCCGCTACGGGGGAGGAGGCTCCGGGGCAGCCGCCGGGGTGGTCGTGGGCGCCGGAGGCGGGCGAGGAGCCGGGGGCAGCCGGCAGGGCGGGCAGCCCGGGGCGCAAAGGATGTACAAGCAGTCAATGGCGCAGAGAGCGCGGACCATGGCCCTCTACAACCCCATCCCCGTCCGACAGAACTGCCTCACGGTCAACCGGTCTCTATTCCTCTTCAGCGAGGACAACGTGGTGAGAAAATACGCCAAAAAGATCACCGAATGGCCATATCCTTTGCCCGAACCCGGCAGCGAACCCCGGCAGCTGCGCCTCCCCCTCCTCCCTCCGCTTCCCCTCTTCCAGGCTGGGAGAGAGACCCGGGGGTTGATGGGAGGTGGGGGGGTCTTCCAGGGGCTGGGAGAGGGGGCACCGGGGAGGAGTGTGGAGAATCTCTCCACCCCGAGCTGGGTTGAGCTACCGTGGAGGCTTGGGGTGGGGGAACCGGGGAAGTGGATTCCAGAACGAGGGCTGGGCCCTGGGGTCGTAATAGGGGCCTGGGTGGGAGCTTCAGAGCCAGTTCTGGATGGGTCAGAGTTTTCCCAAATGATCATGGACCCGGCCGGGGCCTGGGCTCTCTGGCCAGGGCAGGAGAACCACGGGGGCTTTGGTTGGGTTTCCTTAGGTGGCCCTCGCTGGAATCCACGGGAGCTTCCAGAGCCGGAGACCGAACCCAGCTCACTGGCTTCTCCACCCCTGCCTTCCCCGGAAGAGGGGACCGCTCTCGTAGGGCAGGGCGGTTAGGGGTTCCCAGGGCCAAGAGCTGGTGGAAGAACATGTGGCCTTCACACGGAGGGGCCAGCACTTGCCCGAGCTCATATCCCGGTCTGGGCCTTTGGCCCCCATCTGAAAAAGGCAGTGGTGGGTTGGAGGGCACTTCTTCTCCCCTATGTCTGCTGGTCCCACTTCCTTCAGCCACTGCCCAGGGACCTCATCATCGTTTGGGGTACAGAAAACATCCCATTTGCCCTCTCTGGGGCCCTGACCTGGAAGACGTAGATGGACTATTTCAATAAGAAAGACAGGGCAAGAGGAAATGAGGTGGCAGGTCCTTCCTAGGGTACGGTGTCAGGCCTTGGGTTGGATTTGCCTTCTCCTACCCTAGGGAACCGGGAGGGGACACCAGGAGAATCAGCCTCCATGTGGACACCTCTGGGCAGGTAAATGCCTTTTTTTTTTTCCCCCCCTTTAAATCAAAGATCCAGAGGAAGAAGGTGAAGACCACATTTTCTCTATTGAGATGCTATCAAAATGCAGATCCCCCTTGTGTTTCTTTAAATCTGTGCCTGCTTGAAATAAACCTTGAGGAGGGCTTAACATCTGTTGAGATGTAGGCAGGCAAGGATGGGTAATTAGTCGGGCTTTCTAGCAGTTATCTAAGCATGACCCAGATTCCAAGTGGGGGGACGCACCCTGCTCCCCAGGCTGACTGGCCACTGTGCCATGCCCAAATGTGCTGCTCCTTGGCTTGGTTCCAACTGGCTGCCCTCCGTGTACAAATGAACGGGGCTGGATGGGCCCCTGAGGCTCAGCAATGAGCCCCCATTCTGTTGTGTTTGGTTTCAACTGTTATATACTCAACAGGGCTGGGCCCCGGGTGGTCCTGGGGTTGCTTATTTGAGGAGCTCTGTGGCTAGTGGATTCATTTTTAGGGGAACTCAAAATTGAGCAAGCTTTTGGCTTCTGGGTGCTGAAATTGTAAGAGGGCTGTGAGGTGTTGGTGTGAACAGTCTACTTTGAGGGTGGTCAAAATGAGGAGGTTCAGCTGGGGTCTTTCTGGAGGGGCAAATGAGCACGATGTCATCTGGATTGGTGCACAAACCGGGAGCCCGGACTTTGCCTCCCAAGTTCCAACCTTGTGAAGACCCACTGAAATGCTCAGGGGTCTTGTGATCACTCTGCCTGCCTCCCCACCCTCTGCCTCAGGAGCGGTGGGGGCTTGGAGGGTGGCATGATGTTAATGTGTGCGTGCTCAAATAACTCCAGGGGGTGTCCAGGAGGGAATCACTGGGCTGACAGGTTTCCATGTTGAAAATGGCTTTAGATCGCCTTCTGGAGCCTGGATTTGGAGTCTTCTAAGAGGAAAGGAAGGAGGTGGGAGTCCTAATGTTGTGTCCTCAGCTCACCCCGTCCAGACTGAATCCTGCAGATCAGAGAGCTGTTGGGGAGAGAGGGGATTGCCAGGGACCTCTCAGAAGGAAGAATCTCTGGGGAGGGATGCAGGTGAATCGGGAGCATTCTGCTGGTACTTTAGGTTTTCTTTGGCTTTCTTGCTTTGTGAGTTTGTGCATTTTGTTCTCTGCAGACAGTTTTTATTCTCTTTTTGGCCCGAGGCAGCAAACACATTATACAGCCCCACTCTGGAAGGGAAAGCTCTCCATCCCCCCCAATCTGTCACCCAGCAGGGTAATCCAGGTCTAAGCCTTCTGGGGGCTGGGGGGCTGAGAGGAGAGAGGACAGAGAGCTGGGGGCAGGGGCGCTGGATGAGGGACTCGGGGGCCAGCACAAAGAGATGGACTGGAGAAATGCCGTCGAGCCAGGGTACCAGAGCAGACGCTGGCTTCTGTATCCAAACGCTTCTGCCATTTAAGATAATGTCTTTCGGTACTTATTCTGAACTTTTAGAATAAAGGCTAATATATGTATGCAAAAGTACTCAAGTCAAGTCCAGTTTAATATGTGTTCGCAAAGTGATCACAACCACTGCAACCAGTACCAGGACAAGAAAGAGGCTGGGACCAGCTCCCCAGATGCCCCCCTCAGGCCCCCTCCGCTCCCTCCCTCCCCCTCACCACTCACGCCACAAGGTTAACCACTACTCTGACTTCTAAGCCCACAGGTTCATTCTCCTCCATTGGGACTTCCGGTCAGTGGAGGCACAGACTGTGTTCCTTTGTGTTTGGTTTCTTTTTCCTCAATAGGATGCCTGTGAGAATCATCGAGATTCCCGCAAGTGGTTGGAGGTGGCTCCTTCTCGTGGCTCTGGGCATTTTACTGTGTGACTCTACCACAGTGTACTTGTTCCCTCTACTTGTGAGTTGGTCAGTCTCCAGATTGTATCGTTAGGAACATTCTTGTACACGTCTTGGGTTGAACATTTCTCTTGGGTCTGCGCCTGGGAATGAAACTGCCCTGCCATTCTTTGATGCATGTGTAGCTGGGTGTGTGTTTGGAAATGACATCCACTAAGGGTGCAGAGGACTATGGAAAGGACCTTCTTCACTGTCTCGGGAGGAGCAGGCGAACGTTCCGTGAACTTGGCTATACACTCCATAGGGCCCAAGGGTGTTACTTGCATGTGCAAATTCTAGCATGGCTCACTGGTGGAGGGGGCCGCCTTCCAGTCTCCATGCCCTCCGGCACTTGGCCACAGCAATGCCTTACCCTTCTGTACCCTACTCTCTCGGCCCCTCCAAGCTTGAAGCCAGCAGTGGGAATTAAGGGTTCTCCTTCATTTCAGTTTTCTCTTCTGAAGCAAGAACACCCAAATGGAAATCTTTGATGTTCAGATTCACACTGCTGCCTTTTTCTTTCGGAGTATGCTGGGCGGCAGGCTGTCTTGACCACACACCTTGGTTCCATGTTTTTGGTGATCGGGAGTCTCATTTCAGTGCGGCCATGATGGGGTCTGGTGCTGGCTTCTAAGGAGCTCAAATCTGTCAGCTTAATAGGGTGCATCTGTCAACCTTACCAGAGCCCCTACTTAATGCCACTCATTCCTTCTGATGTGCTACCAAACGCCAGTGTGAATGTCATCTTCCCCCAGTCCTGCTGATGCCAGCAGATTTCCCACTGAGCACGATGTAAGAACTGGGGCTTTTGCAGGAGCCGCGGCCCAGATCTGTGTGCTGTCCCACTCGGTCTCCCGATTTGGCCGCAAGATTCCAGCTTTTCATCCATGTTTCTGGCCATCTCCATAAGGAGTCGAGTCCCATCACATCAGGTAACCTGTGGACATTGGCCGCTTGGTGTTCCCTAGTTTTTTAAAAGAGGAATGTTCTGTATGGGAACCAGAGGGAGCCCTGGGAGAAGTTGGAGCATGTTATAAGCCCTCCGCTCATCCTGAAAAGTAGAATGTGCTAGAAGATACTACTATAGAAGGCAAGACAGTGTGACCCCTATGAAACTTCTACTAGACCGGCACGGCTGGTAATTCCAGAAAAGCAGAATTCTGGGAAGTAAGAATTAGCATGGCTTTTCCATTGGGATTTTTTCTTCCCCACAAAGGTGCGATCCCTCCTCTGTAATCCCCAAACCCCAAAAGCTCTGGAAAGCAAAACGTCAGATCATGCAGGGGTAAAATCCTACCTGGAACTGACCTGAGTTTATAGTCTTTACGTACAATCTTGACTGTTCCCCCATGATGTACGTTTTGAGGTGTTCTGATGCAGAAATGTTTGATATGCTCTGTTATGTATGCCTTGTAGTGTCTCCCAAACTTTCATGTGTGTGAGGATTGGCTCGTTCAGATAGTGATTCTGGCCCAGCAGGTTTGGGGTGGGGCCCAGAGTTTTGCTTTTCCAGCAGGATTCTAGGGATTGCCCAGGCCGTGATCTGTGGGGTCCACTGAGAGTAGCCAGGTCATATCATAGGTACATCCTAGGGTCTTTCTCTTCTTGTTCTTGTTCTTGTTCTTCTTTTTTTTCTTCCCCAAGATCAGGTTTATTGAGGTATAAATTAGTTAGCAGACTTCACCCTTTTTTGCATACAGCACTGTGAGTTTTTGACAGACGCATGCAGTCACGGAGCCACCACCAAAACAAAGATAGCAAATGGTTTCAGGGAGCCTAGCCAGCTGTCGGTGGAGTGTGCGACTCTTGATCTTGGGGTTGTGGATTCGAGCCCCATGTTGGATGGAGAGATGACTTAAAAGTAAAATCTCAAACAGTTTCATCATCCCAGGAGATCCCGTAATGCTTTCTGAGTCTGCATTACCCAAGACCCCTGCAAGCACGGATCTGTTCTCCATCTTTATGTTTCTGCCTGTTCCAGGAGGTCATAGAAATAGAATCCCTGTGTATGTAGCCTTTGAAGCCTTGCTGCTTTCATGAAGCCATTTGAGATCTATTCCTTTTGTTGTGCATAGGAGTAGTTCGTTTCTTTTTAGTGCTGAGTAGTATTCCATGGGATGACTGGACCACAGTCTGTTCATCCATTTCCCAGTTGAGTGACATTTGGGATGTGTCCAGCTTGGGCAATTGTGACTAGGGTCGCTGTAAACATTGGCAGATGGGTTTTAGTGGGAACATTGGGAATGTACGTTCCATTTCTCTTGGGTAAGTAAATACCCAAGAGTCAGATTGCTGGGGTGTGCGGTTAAGTATACCTTTAACTTTATAAGAGACTGCCAAACTATTTTTTCCAAGTGGCTGTGCCCATTTTACGTTCATGTCCTCATTATCCCTTTAAAAGCACCAAATTCTAAACTCCAAAGCACGTCTGGCGTCTAGGGTTTAGGTAAAGGATTGTGGGAGTGTATAGACAGTGCTGGATATGGTAGTATTATGTACCCATCAGAGAAATGGGGAAGAGGCAGGAAGGGGGTCTCCAGTGTGGGGAAAGGGACTCTCTTACTTGGAGTGCACTGGTTCCACCGTTCATGGTAAAAAGTCAGGCTCTGAGGCTGTGAGGCTCCGACCTGTCCATGCCTGTCACCCTTGTCCCCGCAGCCTCACCACAGCTGGCACGAAGTAAGTACTCCGTAGATGTTCTTACAGTGAGTGAAAAAGCCTCTTACCACCCATTTGCACACCCTATAGATCTGCTCTGCCCTTAGTCCAACATTTGAGGTTTTCAGTGGGTTTTAGGTACAGGGGACCAGTGGGGAAGGGAATCAGAAAGAGGATGTGTACATGAGGTTATCAAACCAAAGAAGGTCTCTGAAGTTACAGTGCTCGAGGAGTTGGGGGGACAGTGGCTCTTGAGAGTGAAGTCCTTCTTCAGGGACGTGGAGGGATGTCTCGTGGGTGCTTGGGGCTTATGTACCCCCTCTCCTCCCCGTTCCCCAGTAGCAAGGCACATAAGCCCTCCATCAACAATGGAAGGCGGCACCGCGAAAGTGGGTTCGATCCAGATACCGTCAAAGCCCCAAAGCCCCACAGTTAATACATTTTGGGGAATGCTAACTCGGCTCTTTGGGAAGGATTGGTGTGGTACCCCAAAATATGACAGAGGAGAGGGAAAGCATCCTGTGCTGTGGGATGGCCAGTCCCAAGTTTGAGCAGCTCCCCAGCCAGGCTGTTTTGGGCATCAAAGCCTCAGTGTCCGTCATGAGGTTAGTGTCTCCCCTTGGAGAACTGGGGAGGTTAAGTGGGTTCACACGTGCTAAATGCTCACTCGGGTTGTGTCAGGCATGAAGAAGCTCCAAAATACATAAGCTGTAATGTTAGAGAGCACTTTTACCCCTAATGGTCTTTTCTGGAAACTTTGGCTGGAAATCAGGTTCTCTGGGTACGAGTGGCCCCGTGACTGGCCAGGTTGGATTTCTTAATCTGAGTGTGGCACTCTTTAAAGCAACCCTCAGATGTTCTGTATTCGCTGTTCTTTCTGGAAGGTTTAAAGGGGGAAGATTCGTGCCCACTTGACCTATTTTTCTATTCCCTTCGGTCTAAGATAAAATTAATTGTCTTCTTGTCCCTTGATCCCTCCCTTTGTGGGTGACAAGGTGAGGGAGTTTTAAAGTATGTAATTAGCTTCCTTGTTCTCTCACACCCCATCTCCTTCTTCGGAGCTGGCCAAGAGTCCAGCCCAGGATGGAGACCAAATGCCTTAGGACAGTTGCTGAGGTCACCCCAGGCAACCAGTGGTGGGGTTTAACAGCAGAACCCTGCTCATTTGGGGTTAAAATGTACTTCCTCCCCACCAATTTCTTTCTTATTTCTCACTTGTCCCATACCTCCTCGAGAATAGAGAAGCCAAAGAACATTGCAGGAGAGGGAACCAGGGGGTGGGCTCCGCAACTTGGGTTTCCAAAACCACTGGGCATTAGTCCTTGTCTGGATAGGATGACCAGATGTCCCAGTTTGCCTAGGACTGTCCTGGTTTTGACATCTCAGGAAACCTAGTAGTTCTGGGCAAAGCAGGACACCGGTCACCCTCCTGGTGAGTCCTTAACACCCAAGAAGGGAGAGAATAGGGGAATAAGAGGTGGTGCTAGTATGCGGGAAAGAAGAAGATAGGTGGCTTTTCCCCTCTGAAAAGCTGGGGCTTTTTATTGGAATGAACTGTGCTTTCGGAAGCTGCCTGTTTAAGGCAGCTAATGCGAGAGAGATCCCAGCTCTGTAGTGAAATTTCTGAGTTAAGTCCAGATCAAGTTTTGTCGTCTCTCTTGGGTCAGAGATGACTTTTATCTTCTGTTCAGACTGGGAACATCCTCTGGTCTTTCGTGGAGGTACTCAGGGCTCAGGTCGGACTTGGAATTCAGAGTTAGCAGTCCCTCCCCAGAATGACATTATTGCAGAGGCTGGGCCGTGTCTCCGGAGCTGTGAGGGAAACTCAGCTTTGTCGCCCACCTGCCAGTAAATAATGTTCATGCTGTTAAGTACTGTTCTCCTTTTAGGTCTGTGTGTAAAATATATATATATATATAATTTTAAATCAATTTCTAAAGTATTTTTATGCAAGTACTTTTGCACAAGAGCTAAGTCTGATTTCAAGAGTAAGTTGACAGATGCGTCTCAGAGGAACACAGAGGCAGACCTAGAACTTGCCAGTGGCGGGGAAGGGAGGGTAACATGGCTTCTGACCTTCTAGAACATGCCATGCTCTTTTATCTCATTGACCTTTATTATTTTCCTTATTAAAGATAACAGGCATGGGAGGCTATGCCGGCTTTCCTTTGCTCCGTGAAATGTTTGGCAAGTCGTGGAGTCCGTGTAGGAATGTTTCTCTCTGAGCAATAGCACTAAGGAGTGGAGGAGGAGAAGAGGCAGGACAGGGGAGGTGACTTAGGGTGGAGGCAAAGCGTACAGAGCTTCAGGATAGGTGACCCGCACTGCCCAATTCTGCTCCAGCCCCTATTAGTGGCGCCTCAGTCTCCTCATCTGTAAAATCGGCAGAGTAACCCTACACCCAGGGAATTCTGGGAGATACTGTAAAAGATACTGTACCCAGAAACCATGTGGTTTATAAGATTATGCTGTCAAAAGGATGGCCTTCGGACCCCACAATAGTGAGGGCTGCATTCATGGGGCCACCACGCTGGCCATGAGCCCAGCGCCTACAGGGGCTGAATAAATATCCGTGGGGTGTTTTCTCGTGCTTTCCATTATGAGCCTGTTGCTTTAATCCTGTTAGAGCTTCACCATACGTTCTCAATATTATCTGTCCTTCCACTTGTTTTTCCTTATTTATTGTGCTAGGATATGGACATGCTGGTGGACCAGCTACATACGTCACAGACTGGAGTAGTGGTCCTCCAGGGGTGGTCCCCAGCCCTCTAGGGGTTACAACATCATCTGTTGTAAGAGACGGAG
Source organism: Mustela nigripes (assembly GCF_022355385.1). Classification (NCBI taxonomy): domain Eukaryota; kingdom Metazoa; phylum Chordata; class Mammalia; order Carnivora; family Mustelidae; genus Mustela; species Mustela nigripes. The sequence continues at coordinate 9,414,625 of NC_081558.1, read as the reverse complement.
GTGCTCACCCCTTAGCATGCATCAGCATCACCTGGAGGGCTATTTAGACACAGGGGGCCAGACCTCACCCCCAGAGTTTCTGATTTAGGAGGTTTGGGGTGGAGCCTGAGAACCCACATTTCTAGCATGTTCCCAGGCGGTGCTGCTACTGCTGGTCTGGGAGTGGGCTTTGAGAAACCCTGAACTAAACATATCAGTAACCTAATTCCATTTGTGGTCTCCGACCTCCCTTTTCCTCCTGCTCCTCCCCCACTGCGTTCCCCAAAGTCAGCCCCTGTCTCTTGGATGCTGTCTCTTGGACTGTGTGTGTGTCTTCTTCTCTTCTCCTTCTTCCTCTCTTACAGGTTTTATCACATGCACCTTCACATAAATTTAGTTTTCCTGGTTTCTGAACTTTGTAGCCTTCTGGACCTTGTACTTTTCCACCCAATTGTATGTTTCTAAGATTCATCTGCTGTTGAGTGTAGCTGTAGGTCATTTCTTTTCTCTGCCTAATATTGCATTCTGTGATGATACAACAATGTATCCCCTTCCCTGGGTGATGGACATTTGGGATGTTTCCAGTTTGCATGTGTGTATGAGTGCCTGTGCGTGCGTGTATGTTTGCTATTTTGAACAGTGCTGCCGTGAGGAATAAATAATTTTTGAATGAATGAATTCAAGGTGTTAATTTTAGTCTGTGTACTTGGGAACCTAGCTTCAGCTAGAATCAGCTGAGATTCACCAGCGTTTAAGGAACACCAGCCATTTGACAGGCCCTGGCTAAGCTGGTTCTCCGTTTCCTCCTCATTCTAAGGGCTGGCTCAGCCAGATGGCCCCTGTTCCTGCCTGGAGAGTTGGGGTCTTGAACTAATTGAAATAGTCAAACACATTTATAGACTTGAATTCCCTTTGGAAGAGTTGTTCGAATGCAAAAAAAATTTAAGCGTCTGGCCCGTTCCTAGCCACAGTGCAGCCTTTTAAGTTATGCATCAAGGATGGATGTTTCTGGTCTGTAGGGGAGAAGGGTCATCCCATGCAGTTAGTATGGGATGAGTGGATGGATGGATGGATGGATCTGTGGGTGGTTGGACAGATGGATGGAGGGAGGGGGTGAAGGAAGGACGGAAGGGAAAGAGGGAGAGAGGAAGAAGAAAATGAATGGTGTTGGGTAGGTGGGTGATCAGATGAGTAAGTGGATGGGTTATAGATGAGAGGTTGAGTAGTAGACTGTTGGGTGACCGATGGATGAGTATTTGGGTGGATGAGTAGATGGGCAGATGACTGCACTGGACTGAAGGGTAAGAAGATGGATGCGTGGAGCGATGGGTGAGTGTGGCGGGGGGATGTTGAAGACAAGGGTGTGTCTGGCAGGTGGTTGTCCATGTTGGGTGTCTGTTATAGTTGGTGTTCTGATTGGGTTGTTGATGACGAAGTCCCTCCACTTGCCGCCTTCGTTGTACTTTTCTCAGCATCAAATGACTCTTGCATGCTTTTTGTGACAATCAGTGAAAGTGTGTGTTTAGGGCTTGCTTCCCTAATTAGAAGGCTTCTTGAGGGTAGGAGACAGAACTTCGCCTTCCTCACACCCCCCAGCAGTGCCGGTGCTGTATCATGCATAAATGTTAGTTAACTGAGTAATGATGAGGAAAATAAACCGTGTTGTTGACAAAGATGATGAAAATTCTGGGACCACCTGGTTTTATTTATTTCCTCACTGGGACTGGAAGTGGAATTCCTTGGAATTTACCCCATCGGTGGATAGTGGCAGATTGGATAAATGCCCTCGATTCCTACTCACTGACCAGAGATTACAGATTACAGACTACAGATGCATCACTGTCCTATAAAGCCCCACACGATCTAGTCACTGTCTTCTCTTTGTCTCATCTATTCTCTGCCAGTTCAGCTCTGTCTCAGCTCCACTGACCATTTTTGCCCACACCCAGCTCACTTGCATCCGAAGGCGAAGGCGTTTGTGCTGGCTCTTCTCTCCACCTGTCTCCCCAGGGTTGACTCCCCTTACTTAGGTCTCAATGCAAGGCTTGCATCCTCCAAGAGGTCTGTCCTCTTCATTTATTGGACATCTGAAGTACAAAGAATATTGAATATATGTATAGTCTCCTATCTAGAGGGAATCTCTAGAGATGTTTTAATGCATTTCATTCTGTCCCTTTTTATGAGTTTTTGTGAACACATTTCCATGCCACTAGATATGCTTGGAAAGCATCAGAGCTCCCATGTACCGTTGCACAGGCTGTACATTGCACAAGGGTATCGTATCTCATAGACATCATGGAGCTGTACATTTATTATTTCAATTTCCCAGCTGATGAAAGCTTAGTATCTTATTCTAGAAAAATGAAGATATTATGACAACTTTCTGACAGATGGACCTAACAACTTGAAAAAGGGGTGTCTTATTTAAATTCACACAGTGGTGCTGTATGGGTTGGCAACAACCCCAGAAAAGACTGCTGTTAATATCTGACAGTCTCCGTTTTATGGATGTATCCTACTTCATGAAACCACCTTCAGTTGTATGTTTGTTTTCCTTATAAACAACAGTGCAGCGAACATCTTGGTGCCTCTTTGTGCACGGCTCTGATTATTTTCGGAATAAAATCCTGCTCTAGATAAGGTGCTGAAGTTTGAAAACTGTCACCTGCACTGTCTTTGAATCTGTAAAAGAGATTTCGAGACCAGGTGACTCAAAGTTCGGGAAGTTGATGGGGAGGGGCAGGGAAAGAACTGCTGTTTGGTTCGGAGTTTTTCCTGGGCTGCATGGAAAGAGTGCTTTCGAACTGGGGGTGCTTTCTCCTGCCAAGGGACTTTTGGCAATGTCTGGAGATGTTTCTGGTTGTCGTGACCGTGGAGGGCAAGGTGCTACTGGCATGTAGTGGGCAGAAGCCAGGGCTGCTGCTGAGTGTCCTAAAATGCACAGGACAGCCCCATCTGTTCCCCCCCACCCCACCCCACCCCAGGAAAGAATCATCCAGCCCAAGGTGTCAGTAGAGTTGAGATTGAGAGATCCTGATGTAAAAGATATCACAGATTTCCTGGAGGGGAGTGGGTGGATTTCGGGTTTTTGGGTGACTTAAATTGAATTTACAGTTTCTCTTCCTAGCTGGGTGTCTAAGCCAGCTTTCTGTGAACTTTAGATCTCACACGATCAGCAACAGGCTTGCTACCGACAGATTCGTTGATGTAAATATAGATGAGTATATAGAAGGAAATCTCAGCCGGAGTTGGAATATGTTGGAATGAAAGCTGCTGCGGCCTTTCCTTCTCTTTCCTTCTCCTTCTGTTGCCCAGTTTTTAAATCGTGTCTCACTTCTCTGGGCTCCTGGTGTGGTGGGTGCTGTTGGTGTAGACCGTGGTTCTCTATTCCTTTAGACCCAGCATCCCAGGCTGGCCTTGTGCATGAGCAAGAGACAGTGCCCGGGGCAGGTTAGTTTAGAGATGGGAGCAGAGAGAGAAGTGCATTCATTCATTCACAGTGAATTCATTTACTTATAAATGTTTATTGAGCACCTACTATGTGGCAGGTGAGAGGGGGCAGATGAGGTCAGGAAGGTGACAAGATATGACTATTTCCTTAGGACAGAGTCCTGGAAATGACAGCGCTGGGTCATATGTCAGGCTTTGGGGCCAAATGGTAAGGAGCAGGAAGTCCATGTTCTTTCAGACCTGGAGGTCCCCTTTCCTTGGTTCCGTGAACCAGTTGGCTTGCCCTTGATTTTCATCTCTACCAGAGACATAAGCGAAAAGTGGGATCCCCTTGGGGTACAATGTGTACTTTCAGGAACTGAAGAAGTAGAACATTTTCTGGGTCTGTGTGGGCCATCTGCATTTCCTTCATGATGTCCCTGGTCATGTCTTTGCTCTGTCTTCTCTAGAGATATTTTGCAGGTATCTTCTGGGGAAATGCACCAGATGTAGACACTCAGGGGTTCTGTGGCTCTCTGTTGGGTCTGAGGCAGCCCAGCGCGGTGGTTAAGAGGGAGGGCTGTAGAGCCAGTCTTCCTGGGTTCGAATCTCGACATTTCTTTATAGTTTCATCATCCTGGGTGAGTTGCCTAACCTGCTGGGCATCTTCTTCCTCGTCTGCGAGATGCATATAACATCATGTCTACCTCGCGGGGTTGTCGTAAGGCTCAAGCAGCACCTAGAACAGTGCTTGGCACCCAGCGGACGATGAATAAGTTAGGCTGCACTGTTGTTCAAGGGGCTAGGCGTTAGCATTCCCCCTCATCAGTGCAATAGTTTGTGTTTCTGTGGACCCCTGTTGGTGTCTCAGGGCGCAGTAGCCACCGTGTGATTTAGAGCAAGCTGTCCAAGCTTGTGTGCCAGCCATGGCTCTTCTAAATGACCAAACAGGATCCTTCATTTGCCCCAAAACTTGATGAGAAGCACCTGGACCATTCTCCACATTCATGATGAGTGGGTCCTCTCCTCTCTCCTCTGCTCATTCATGTCCTGGATTTCAGGAGCCCTGGCAAAGAAGTGCCTTATTCTGGGAGGATGTGGGAACCCTGGGTGCTTTTGGACAATGGTTAATAGCTTCTCTTTCTGCATAGCTGATGACTCTCAGGCTGTGTGAAGACTACTTTGGCTGACTTAATCTTTATACCTGCCCTAAGAGTTCAGTGGGTTTATTTTTGGCCCCATTTTACAGATGAGCACACTGAGGTTCAGAGAGCCAAAGTCACTTGCCAAGGTCACATATCTAGAGAGTGGGGAACCTCACTGGACAGGTATCAGCACAGCAAGGGACAAAGTCCCAGAGGGGCAAAAGCTCAGGTTGTGTCTGGGAAGGCATTCATGCTCCAGAGAAGTTGGAGTGCCCGTGGGCAAGAGCTGGCACAAGGGAGTAGTTAAGGGACAGGGTTTGAGGTCACTCAGGACTGGGTGGTTTCCCTCTGTCAGGGCTGTGACCTTTGGGATGCTACCTAACTTCAGAGATCCTCGGTTTTTTTTTCATCTGTACAATGTCTGTGAGTAAAATAGTATTTAAGTCCTAGGGAGGCCAGAAGGGTGAAATCGATGGTGAATGTCAAAAATCATGCTTGGCACAGAGTACATGCTTTAGCAAGTGGCAGAAGCTCTTTATTCCCTCTTTGGTCTGGGCACTGACACAGTCAGTCACAGACAGACACAGGCGGCTGCCCTGATGTGGCTGACATTCTAGCTGGGAAGACAGACCAAGGACCTGTTTGAGTGTAGTAAATGCTATGGTACAAAAGTAAAGTAGGGATAGGAGATACAGCAGGACGGTGAGGGCAGACTGCTGGCGCTGAGCCAAGACAAGAGGATACCCAAGATGGGGGTGGGCATGATTCTGGAGCAGGGAAGGTGAGAAGCTGGTGGGGTGAGCCTAGAGGTCTGTTTCATAGGTGGCTTTGTCTAGGGGGTGAAAGGGGTTGGTTGGAGAGACCCAAGGGAAGGCTGGTGAAGGGGGCGGGTGAGGGGCCCTGAGCTGGTGGGCAATGCTGGAGAAGGAAAGATGGAGAAGACCCAAGGGATTCTCGCATTTCTTCCTTTCTTGGAAGAGTGTTTCTCATTCTTAAAGGTGCAGGCAAGGGGATCACACTCCAGGTTATTTTTGTCTCTAGGTTCTTTAGGAAGGTTTTAAGGCACCATTTTCTTCCTAACCGTTTGAGATCCCATTTTTTCCTTTCCTTGGAGATTGTATAGACCCATGCTGCCCAGTAGAGTAGCCAGTAGCCAGGTGTGGCTGTATTGCCTTAAAATTAATTTAAATTAAACAAAAAGCAAAAGTCAGGCCTTCAGTTTTAAGAGCCACATTTCAGGTGCTAGATTGCCACATGTGGCTGGTGGCTACTGAATGACACAGATCTAGAACATTCCATTGCTGTGGAATATAGGATATGCTGTTTAGAACATGCAAGAGCCGCATCTCCTGGGAACTTGTTGGAAATACAAAATCTCAGTCCCCACCCCTACCCCTCTATCTGTTCAGTCCCAATCTGCATTTCAAGGAGATCCTCAGGTTGGCTAGACTTGGAATCACCTAGAAGTTTTAGAAATGCTGATGCCCTGAGCCCCACCCCACAGGTGCTGGTGAGATTGGTCCAGGGCTGCCCCTGGACGTGGTGTTCTTAAAAATCCCCAGGTAGTTCTAAAGTTCAGCTAGGATTGGCAGAGAGTCCATCAGGTGGTTAAGAACTCTTGGAAGGCAGGTAGATTGGAGTTGGAGCTGTGTGACTTTGGGCAAGTCACTTACCCTCTCTGATCCTCAAGTTCCAGGACATGCTGGCATCTCCCTCCCTCATTTGGTCCTGTGAGTTCAAAGCGCTGAGCAGGGGGCCTGGGATGCACATAGTGAGTGCTCCCTACATAAATGTGTTAATTTCTTAAAATTGAGGTCAGCAGCCTTAGAGCTAATAGTTGGAGTGCAGGAAATGAGACCTTTTTTTTTTTTAACGGTTTTTAAAAATTGAGTTAAAATTCATAAAATTAACCACTAACCATTCTGAAGCACACCGCTGCGTGATACTTAGCACGTTCACAGAGTTGTGTGGCCATCATCTCTGTCTTGTTCCAAGATAGTTTCATCATCCCCCAAAGGAAATTCCAGCCCTCATTAGGCTACTCCCCATCCCCTGCCTTCTCCTACCCCTTGCCCCACCCTTGGCTCTGGCTCCTCTGGTCCTGTCTCTTGGATTGACCTATTCTGGTTTTGGAGTTTGGGTAGTTCCCCCTCTGCCCCCCTTCAACCTGGGGGGTTGAAGCATCCAAGGGAAACTGTGAGCTCTCTTGGTGTCAGAGTCTTCCTGGCCCCCACCTGTGGCCCCCTTGGGCACCGAGGGCCTGCCATCATCCCAAGTGAATGCCAGCAGCAGGCCCATGTTCTGCTCTCCTGGCGCCGCCACAAATGAGAGGTTTCCTCCCAGCTGGATTTCTCCTAGTTAAATATTTCATAAAGAAGACCTACAACTTGTGACGCCAGGAGTGTTTGATAGTGAAGTTAATGAGGGAGAGAGAGTCGCAGGTGGCCCCCAGGTCCCTGTCTGAGCCCCACTGTCCCTTGTCCCCCAGCTGTGGCCTCCCTCTGTCTTTAGCACTGTGTCTGGCACAGAGCAACCCCTTGACAAATGAATGTTCAAAGGGCAGGTGGAGGGGGGCAGGGGTGGCGGAGGAAGAAGAGGAGGGGGAAAGAAATGAGGGGGGAAGGAAAGCAGGGGCAGGATGGGGTGGGGGGGAGGGATCTGAGAAGCAGAGACTGAACTGTAGGGAGGCCACGGAGGGTGGTGCTGGGGTGAGGCGTGGGGGGGAGACGGACAGTGAGGAAGCCGATGGGGAGGCAGAGGAATGGGAAATCCAGTAAAAGCGAAGAAAGAAACAAGAGGGAGAATATTGTGTCTTGTATCTCTTCCCCTCCCCATTACCCTTGACAATCTTTTCCTCCCTCTGTCTCTCCATTTCTCATTTCCTGACTCTTGCTGTCTTGCCTTTTTCATTTCCTGTGTCCCTCTTATCTTTTCATTTTCTCTCTGGGTTTTTTGTCCCCTTTCCCTTTCTCTTCAGAAACCATCCCTTGGTGTACGTGTCTCATTGTGTCTCGTCAGTCTTTGGCTGAGTGTGTGAGTGTGTGTGTGTGTGTGTGTGTGTGTGTGTGTGTGTGTCCGTGCGCGCGCCTGAGAGAGAGAGAGACCAAACCTGGGGAAGAATACAGGAACATAGATGGACATTTTAAAGACCAACCATTGAAGCAAATGTCCATTTTGCGTGGCTCAAGAGCCAGAGCCACTGACCCCTCAGATTCTCCCATAGGCCCATTCTGGCTCACAAAGCACTGGTGAAGACTGTATGGGAACCATTAGCTTGCTCTTCTTTGTGGTTTCACCACCTAGGTGTGCATCCCTAAGCGATGTAGTTAAACGTTCTGTGGTTTTGAACTTAGTATAAATAATCTTCGGTGATATGAATGGTTTCGTGTTTTGCTTCATTGGTCTGCAATTATATTTGTAAAATTCATCCTTATTGTGGTCTCTGTGGCTCCTTCGTGGTCATATTTGTTCACTGATGATGAACATGTGAGTTTGTTTTCCTTTTGGGCACCGTCAGGAGCCACATTGCTTGTTTTTTATGGATTTTGCTGCATGGGTGCAGTAGTCTCTTGAGGATAGAGGCCTTGGTGCAAAATTTCTGGATATTAAAATTAGTGCATCTTTGATTTGACTAAATATATAAAACTGTGTTGCGAAGTGTTTGTACTGATTTACACTCATGCTGTGAGTGAGTGCATGTTCAAGTTGTTCCACATCCTAACCAACACTTGCTATTGTCAGACTTTAGCTGCAGCCCTTCTAGTAGATGTGTGATTTCTGGTTGTGATTTGCCTGTGCTCCCCGATTACAAAATGGCTGAACGCATTTTACTATATTTATTGGGCATTCAAGTTCCTTCTTTCATGAAGCACCCTACATACCATGTCCACTTTTTTTATTGGGTTGATTTTTTTTTTTCCGTTATTGATCTGTAGATGGCCCCAGTCTATTCTGGAAATAGGTCGTTCATCATTATAGGATGTGCAGTATCTTCTCTTGGCTTGCCTTTTGATCCTTTTTTACGATGTCTTTTGACAACAGTGGTTCTTAATTTTAATGTGGTTGAACTTAGAAATCTTTTTCTTTACAGTTTATGGGTTTTATATGTTATATAAGAAAACCATCCCTATTCTGAGGTCATGGAGATGTTGTATGCTATTTCTAAAAGTTTTATAGTTTTTCTCACCTTCTGTCTTCAATCAACTTGGAATTGATTTTTGCGTATAGTATGCAGTAGAACTCCAATGTCCATAAGAGTTGTCCCAGCATCATTTATTCCAATGACTTGCCTCATGATCTATGAGACAACCTCTCTGACTGTTTAACTCCTACTTCCTTTGGTCTGATCTGTTTTTGTACTCAATGGGTCAGCCACAAATACTTTTTGAGTACTGACTATGTACTAGACACTGGTTTACAGCAATAAACACAACAGATGTGGACAGTGCTCTCATGGAGGTTACAGTTCAGCAAGGATGACAGATAAATAGTTGTAGCTACTTAGTTTACAGTCACAAATGCTGTAAGCCCTATAAGAAGAGACCACTCGAGCTTGCTCTGTGAGGAGCATGTAACACCACCATCTGCCCCACCCAGGGAAGTGTGATAAACTGAGTCCTTAGTGCAACTCTGCTAGAGTCAGGGCAGGAGTAATATGAAAGATGTTCTAACCAGAGGAAGCAGCATGTGAAAAGTCCTGGGGCAGATGTTTAGTTTAGGAAGGTGGTATCTATCTTAAAGGCACCATCTGGCCACTGAAGCCGTACTATAATGCAACTGGCTACTGTGTGGAGAATGGATTGGGCCCTAGGCGAGAACAAAAAGCCAGGAGACCAGTGAGGAACTGGCTCTAGTCCTTCAAGGAAGAGGCCATGTGCCTTGGAATGGAATGGTGGCTGTGGAGATAGAAATCATGGCTCAGATTGAAAGTTGTTTGAGCTGGCGTGATCTTTTCCCCCTTCCTCTCCCCGCTCTCTATCTCTGTTCCTTTTCTGGTTGAGTTTTCTGGGTGAGAAAAGCAGTTTGTGTTCATGCCAAGGGTATGTGCTCTGGAGGACGTATTTGCCACAGATGGTCTTTGGAATTCTAGCCAAGAGAGTAGCTGGACAGCCCCCGGCCCCCAGGGTTTTCTGGAAGCAATTCAACAATGGCCATTTATTAATAACAATGACAACAATGAGTTTTGATGGTCTTTCCTTCAAAATGCCTTTCGTTATTGCTTCATATTTCACCCCCCAGCCCACCCTAGGAGGTGCGTGGTGGAGAGAGACAAGGATTTTAATCTGTTTTATTATAGAATGAGGGGAAGTTAATTGGCACCCCAGAGATCATACAAAAGATGTTGGTTTAGGGATAGGAATCCAGTCCTTGACTTTCAGGCCCTATCTGGTTAATAGGAGGTCACACACCAGCTCCCCATGCAGGTGCTTGCAGACCACTTCCTCTTGGGTGCACCTGAGTAGCTTACAAGACCTCAGTTTCCTGGACTGTAAAGGGAGAATGAAAATAAAATACCTGCTCTGAACTTTAGACCTGACACACATTTTCCTACTAAATCCATTAGTGCCTTTCTGTTGCCAGGGGCAGAAAAGTCAAAGGGGCTTAAGCAACAAGAAAAGAATTTAATAGATCAGGGACGGAAGAGTCCAGGGAGTGATGGTGTCCAGCATGTCTGGATCCAGGGATCAGATGACATCATTAGGCCTTGGTTTCCGGGCCCTGCTTTCTGAAGCTAGCTCCATTCTCCCTTTGGCCAGGACATGACTGCCGTTCCAACGGTTTGGTCCTCCCAAAATATCCAAATTAATTCTCTTTCTCAGCCATTTTTACCAGCATTCTCAGCAAATGACTTACTGCTTTTGATTGGCTGTGCTGGGATCAGGTGCTCATGCATGAACCAATCTCTTCCGGGAATTGGGAGGTGGGAAAGGGATGCTGTGATTGGCTTAGATTTGAGTCACATGATGGGCTGGTATTGGGGGTGGAGCCAACCTCAGAGACTGGGTAGGAGTCATCTCTTTAAAGGTATATCCAGAGGCGCCTGGGTGCCTCAGTGGGTTAAGCCTCTGCCTTGAGCTCAGGCCATGATCTCAGGATCCTGGAATCAAGCCCCGTACCCCTCTCTTTGCTTGGCGGGAGCCTGCTTCCCTCCACCCCGGCCTGCCTCTCTGCCTACTTGTGATCTCTCTCTGTCAAATAAATAAGTAAAATCTTAAAAAAAAGAAAAGGTATATCCATGTATGTTAAGGGTTGGAGCAGAAGTAGTAAACCTCTCTTCCTCTTTCTGCCAGCATTCTGTTGGCTAGAAATTCATCCCATGGTGTATCGGTAGGAAACAGAAGACGCTCTTCAGGAATTGAATTAAGAGATGTGGGCAGGGGTGCCTGGGTGCCTGGGTGCCTGGGTGCCGACTCTTGGTTTCTGCTCAGGTCCTGATCTAAGAGTCAGGAAATCACGCCGCCTAGGGACACCGCACTCAGCCTGGAGTCTTCTTAAGATTCTCTTTCCCTCTCCCCGTCTCCCCACCCTCCAATGAGTGAATTAATTAATTTTTAAAAAGGGAGAGAGGTGTGGGAAATTAACGAAAACAGAGAGGAAGGAGGTTGGGAGATGGGATGAGAGAGAGCACAAAAGCTGTCTGACTCAAGCTGCAACCTCAGAAAATTGGCAGAATACCCCAGCTTCATGCACTCCCCGCATCTCCTGCCATGGCTCCCCGTTGTCTAAACCCAACTGGAAGCCAGAAGGTAGGGAGTTCAATGAGGCCATCTACGCAGTTCAGCCTCCCCAGGCATAGCAGAAAGAAGTGAGATGGTGGATTCTGGGTAGCTGAAGACAGCCAGCACCTGAAGCCCACTTAACTGCAGGGAACACTGGGACATTTAGTCCATGTGTGCATCTAGGAGGACGAGGCTCAGTGAACACATCCCATTGTCTTTTTCACAAAGAGAAATCTAGTTCCTGGGTGTCAAAAGTCTACTTCGTTGTTTTGTTATTGTTGTTATTAGTGGTGGTAGTGATTACTGGGTGCTATGTGCCCTCCTAGATAATTTTCTTTTCTCTCCCTCATTATTTTCTCACTCTGTGTGGAAATCTTTTAATCTTTGAAAGGAGTTCCTTTCTATGCCAGGAAGCGTGGGGCCCTCTGCTTAGAGAGCTGGTAGTTGGGGTCTTAGAGGGCAGTCTATACCTCTAGCAAGGTTAACCTGAGGCTGGGGTGGAGGGAAGTGCCTGAATGGGGCAGCAAGGGAAGCTTCCTGCCTAAGGAGAGGGCCTCCTGCCTAGGAGAGGGCTCTCAGCCTGAGCCCAGGAACGTGGACTCAGGTCCCATGGGCAGGAAGCAATTGGAGGAGTTGCTTCCTGCCCTCCCTCTCTTTGGAGCCTGTCTTGGCAGCCAGAAGTAGGTGCACAAGTGAAATTGTAGTCTGGACATGCTAACAATGGCTCTTGTCCACCCTATCCCAATCCAGCCCAGCTGTGTTAGCAGTGTTCCCGGTATCCAGCCCCCTCCAGGATCAGCCCAGTGGCTGTAACAATGGCCTGTCCCCTCCCAGCCTTGCCCACTTCTTTGAACCCTTGTGATGCTAGGGCTGTCACTGGCCTGCCTTCCTCTATTCAACTTTAACTGACCTGTCCTCCCCTCCACAGAGAGCGGAAGAGCAGGTTCCTTGTTTCTGGCAGCCAACCTACCAGGTCCCAACCTTCAAACCACCCCACCCTGCATTGAGGAGTGTGGCAGATAGACCCATGTCCCCTAGGCCCATATGCTCTGCTCCCTCTGCTCTCATGAGCTCTTGGTTCTGGGTTTTCATCACCTTCCCATTTCTGCTGCATCCCTGCTTCCGGTAGTGATGGCTGCATGGGTTCACATCCCAGCTCAACCCCTTGGGCTTGGCCACACAGGCAAGTGACTTTACCTCCCAGTGCCTCTGTTCGAAAGTTCTGGACGATGTGCCAAGTGCCTCAGTTGCATCAAATAAGTTTGTCCTCTCAGTGCCTTGAGGGGTAGGTGGCATTGTCATCATTCCAGGTGACAAAGGAGAAAACCAGGACAGAGAGTGGTTTAGTAACTCTTCTGGGGTCTCACACCCCACGAATGACAGAGGTGGGATTTGAACCCAAGCTCTTGGCTTCTTAATCGGTAAGAAACATAATGATAATGTCCTAATTCAGCGAGCTGTTAAACAGATTTAGTGCAATAATGGAGGCAAAAAAGCTTAGTCCACTGCCCCACATAGAATAAGCATTCAATGTAGTTGTTATATTAGTGATTTTATTATCTTATGTTATAGAGTTGTATGTTAATATATGCTATAAAGACTTAGTGTAGTAATATGTAGTTCTGTCTTTTTGTTATAGTACAGGGGCCAGCAAACTTTTTCGGCAAAGAGCTAAATATTAAAGATCTGAAGCTTTGTGGGCCACAGATCTCTATTGGGGCCACTCAGTTCTGCTGTTGTAGCAAAGGCACCTATGGACAATAAGTAAATGAACAAGTGTGGCTGTTTTCCAATAAAATTTTATTTTAAAAACATGCCACAGGCCATAGTTTGCCAGGGCCGAATCTAGTATGTGTTATTATGTATCAGTGATTTTTCCATATTTCTCTGTTTATATTATTGTCTTACAAAATCAGCTTTTCTTTCCCTCCTTTGCTCCTCCTGTCTTTCAGCAAAGCATGTCAGGCCGCTGGGCTGTTCTAATACTAGGCTTATTTGTCTGATAAGACATGGGGGGTGAGGGTGGCAGATTTTCTAAGCTCAGGCAGGCCTCTCTCCATCCTCTCCTCCTCCCTTATTCCTTTATATAGTTATTTTTTTTAAGATTTTATTTATTTATTTGACAGACAGAGATCACAAGTAGGCAGAGAGACAGGCAGGAGAATGGAAGGGAAGCAGGCTCCCCGCTAAGCGGAGAGCCCGATGCGGGACTCGATCCCAGGACCCTGAGATCATGGCCTGAGCCAAAGGCAGAGGCTTTAACCCACTGATCCACCCAGGTGCCCCATTTAGTTTTTTTAAATTTGTTTATTATTGGGTGCCTAGATGGCTCAGTCAGTTAAGCATCTACCTTCAGCTCAGGTCATGTTCCCAGGGTCCTGGGATTGAGCCCATGTCGGGCTCCCTGCTCAGCAAGGAGTCTGCTTCTCCTTCTCCCTCTTCCCTTCCCCTCACCCGCTTATGCTTTTGCTCATTCTCTCCCCCTCAAATAAATAAATAAAATCTTTTAAAAATCTGTTTATTATTATTATAGAGAGAGAAAGGGTGAGAGTGAGTGAGGGGGACATGGACAGAAAGGGAGAGAGAATTGTAAGCAGGCTCCATGCCCAATGTGTAGCCCAACACGGGACTCGATCTCACAACCCTGAGATCATGAAAATCAAGAGTTGGACACCTAGCTGACTGAGCCACACAGGCGCACCATCCCTCCCTTATTTCTGAGCTCTGGAACTTACCACTCTCCTTGCCCATGGCTGATTTTCTGTGCCTTGGGGAAACCCATGAGGATCTCTGAGCTCCTCTCCCCGTAGTGTCCCCTCACCCTCTCTGCTACCCCAGCCTCTTTTCTCTGACCCAAACACACCAGGCACAGTCTTATCTCAGTGTCTCCACACGGGCTTTTCCCTCTGCTTGCATCCATCCTACTTTGTGGCTCTTCCCTCTTCTCCTCTAGAACAGCACCTGCACATAAATGTGTTGAGAGAGTGTGCCATATATCTTCATTCATTTTTATTGCTGATTAGCATTCAGTGGTATGGAAAAGCCCACACTTGGCTTATCCAGTTACCTGTTGATGGGTGTTTGGGTTCATTCTCATTTTGGCCATTGCTAATAAAGCTGCTGTGAAATTCTTGGACCTTCCCCCAACTCTTCACTTGGTGAACCCTTAAATATCCCTTGGGTTTTGCATGAAATAGTGCATCTTCAGTGCCTTTCCTGACCCATTCCCCCCTCCCTGGTTTCTTTCATCATTCCTCATAGCACTTGTCACAACATACAATGATGTGTGTGTGTTACAGGGATGCAGGTGGCATTCCGGCCAGAACTGTCTGCTTCCAGAGTGAAGAAACAAGGACAAAAATAAATAAATAAATAAATATAATAAAGAATGAAAGGGAAAAAGGGGGGAAAAATCTATAAAACAGCTCAAGGGAGGAGCTTAGTTCTCTAGTTTCCAAGGACAGAGAGATGAGGATTTGTCTGGGGAGTAGTTTAGGAGTTCCTCATGGACAAAGGGGCTCTTGGGTCCTCATTTATCCATAAATCTGCAAATATGGGATGGAAAGAAAACCATCATGAGGTTTCTAAGCCCATGGAGCCCCCTGTCCATTGTGAAGACAGTGGGGCTGACAAGTTGTCAAACGATGTCATGTGATGTCATAGGATGACAAATTGTCATAAAATCTGGCTAGCCTATGGGGAGGTGGCTTAGATTGCATGCCCCCATCAGCTCTACTTAGACTCACATTTCATCCCCCAGAAAGAAATGTTATACAGGGTAGTAGTCATTCCCCCTCCTTCCTTCAGTTCTTGGCAACCACCAATTCTGGATATAATCTGAAGGTTGACCAGTAGGATTTCTGGACAGATAGGCGGTGAAGGCTTATTGAATTCATGTGCAAACAGCACTTGGGTGACACATAGTGGGTTCTCATAACTGAAATGGCCATGACTCATTGGCAGCAACGGCAAGTTCTTTCCAGAAGCCTTGCTCTAAAACTAAATGGGCTACCCATCTATTTGGAATTCCCGAATACTGGCTGGCTGTGTTGCAGTCAGAATCTGTCCTATTTCCAGTTCGGCCCTGGGGTTGGGGTGAGCGAGGAGTAGTCAGAAGGGCCAAGCCATCCGTTCTGGAACACCATCAAACTCTGGTCCAGGTTTCCCAGAACTGTGCAGGAACATGTCTAGGGAGGGAGAGTGCATCTGATGGGAGTCCTGGCAAGCCCTGGCCTTGGCTTTCTGGGGCCGCTGTAACACCAACCAGCATTTGTTGGACCTTTGACCTGAGCCAAGATGGCGGCTTTGGGGAACAAAGCAAGAAGCATTCAGGTTCTCTTCATGGTTGTGCCCCCATTTCCCTATGTGGCTTCAGATAAATCTCCTCTCCATTCTCTGTTACTGTTGACCTCTCTGAAAATGGTATGAAACTCCCCCACCCCTCTCCTGATGTGTGTGATGTGTTGTAGTTTCTAAAGATGAGACATCTCTTCTTAGGCTCTGGTGTTCACTTTCTGGCTTCTTTTAGCTTTCCCTCCCTCTGCCTCCACTTACCCACTGATCAGCTTCTGTTTTTCCCCACTGCTTTCCCCACTGCCTCCACTGTAAGTCTTATTCTCAGCTTCTGTCATGGGCAAGACCATAGGATCTAAAGAGCATGGGGCCTTGTAGTCCTGACCTCTGATCCCACATCTGCCACCCTTGACGTTGCTCGACTTTGGGCATGTCATTTTGTCTACCTGAGTGGAAATCCTTCACCTTCCTCAGCTAATAATTCTAGTTCTTCTCTGTTTTCACAGTAGAGTGTTCTTTCTCCTACCTCCTTGAAGTCAGGTGTGGCTCTATAACTTGCTTTGGCCAATGAAATGTGAGGACGAGTGACTTGTGTTGCTTCTGGACAGAAGCTTGAAGAATCAGTGTATGTTTCACTGTGTTTCCTTTTGCTGCCTCCACCATCATGCATGCACAGAGATGGAGCCTCCCTCAGACTAGGCACTGGAGAGGGGGCAGCATAGAACAGAGTCCCCATCCCACCGGCAGTGGGCACATAGCATGAACAAGAAAATAGTCCCATGGTACTTTCAGCCACTGAGATTTGGGAGATGTTTGACTACAGCAAGATGTAGAATACTGGGGCTAGAATACCTCCTCATCTGGGCTCTGGGACTAAAGTTGAAACACAGTGTTCTTGTGAGAGTTATGTATACTTAACATGCATTTAATTTTTTTAAATTTTAATTTTTTTTTTTAGAGAGGGAGCAGGGAGGGACAGAGGGAGAGGGAGAGAGAGAATCTTAAGCAGGCTTCATACCCAGCACAGAGCCTAATTCAGGCCTCAGTCCTATGACCCTGAGATCATGACCTGAGCTGAAATTAAGAGTCAATTGCTTAACTGCCTGAGCTATCCTGGCACCCCAATGTGCATTTAAACTAGCCAACAAGTATTCCCCTTTGCCTGCTTTCTATGGGGCCTCTGATTCCTCTCCCTGTTTTTCAGTCTTGAAAAAAGTTAGTGAAAGGAATTGTTTGACTTTTCCTTCAAGCAGATGAATGGTTTCTAAAGCCCTGGGCACTGATTCGGTTACCCTCAACCACCTTCTTCTTATGACCTTCTCTCTCTCCTTCCCTGATCATTTAGTATCTGCTGAGGGGTGAAGGAATTCCTGTTTTAACTTAATCCAAGTTTGGATTTTTTTTAAAAGATTTTATTTATGTATTTGACAGACAGAGATCACAAGTAGGCAGAGAGGCAAGCAGAGAGAGAGGAGGAAGCAGGCTCCCTGCTGAGCAGAGAGCCCGATGCGGGGCTCGATCCCAGAACCCTGAGATCATGACCTGAGCCGAAGACAGAGGCTTAACCCACTGAGCCGTCCAGGTGCCCCCCAAGTTTGAATTTTTGCACACTTCTTCTTCCTTCTCCCCACCTTCTCTTTGCCAGTTCTACTCCTGCTCTTTATACCCGAGTTCTAGAACCTGCAGTGTTTCTCTGTTCTCTTTGATTTCTTGCTTTCTTCCCACCCCCCCTCCTCCATGGAATCAACCATAGTGCAAATTAACAAATAGTTCTGAAGTGCCTTGAGCTTGAAGACATTTTCTTCTGCTCACCTAAGCAGGATCCTGGAGCAATTGCAAATGTCTCGTGCCCTACTGTAAATCTTGCAGTTGCAAGAGATTCAGTCAGGGCCAGTGAAGACCCAAGCAGAAGGTTTTGGCCAAGGCTCCCTGATGTCCCGGCTGTGCTGGGTGTTGTCGTATTGATTAAGCTCCTAGGACTGCTGCCAGCAGCCTCTAGGATTAAATCAATAGAGTTTGCAAAAGTAAAAGCTTCTTTTGGAGGCACAGAATATGTTGCTTTATTTTTTTTTTAAGATAAAGCTTCAAGGAGAATCTTCATAGATGGTGGGGCCAGCAGAAGAAAGGGCCAGATAGACCCAAATATTTGGGGATGTGTCCAGGGAACATGTGAAGGAGCTGCAGTGGGGGCTTGGGACATTCTGGAAAGTCTGTTTGACTTGGCTCGGCAGTACAACAGCAGAGAGAGCTGGAAAACAGGGTGGAAGGTGCAGAAAGAATTGCTGTTGAGAGGTAAAGAGAAATAAAACAGATGTGGATTCATTTGCTTGTTCAACAGACATTGATTGGCGTCCTGCTAGGTGCCTGGTACTGGAAGGGGCGCTGGGAATGTAATGGTGAGCCATTTCTATGGCAAGTGTTCCTAGGAGGGAAGAGAAGGGGAGAGACATAAGAAAGGTCATGTGAAGACAGAGGGAGAGGATGGAGTGATGTGACCACAAATTGGAGAACACCCAGGGCCTCTAGTAGCTGAAAGAGGAGGGGAGGGATCCTACCCTAGAGCTTTCAGAGGGGGCTCTTATACCTTAATTATGGGGTTCTGGCCTGTGTAACTGTGAAAGATGAAATTTCTGTTCTTTCAACCACCCAGTTTGTGGTAATTCACCATGGCAGCCCTAGGGAATGAAAGTAAACACTTCTATGAGGTCAGAAGTGCCTGTCAGAAGGCACAACAAGACACAGCCATCAACAGAACCTGACACTGTAGTGGGGCGCATATGGGATAAAGAAATACCCCAAGTCTTCCTTCTTCCCTCCAATCTCCTGCTGGCGCTTCCCATTGAACAAACCTTCCCAGAAGGCAGGAGATGAGACAGGAGCCAACCTTGTCTCTCCCAGGACACCAAGCAGAATGATGAGTGGATATGTTGGGGGAAGGGCACTCAGGAGAGTGGCAAAACACATCCCAATACCTGAGGCCTTTAGACAGTGGATATGGGTAGAGAATAGATTACCTAGGGTTAAGCCCCAGAGAAGACCAATGGTGAGAGATTGAGTAAGAAAGGAGCAAGAAAGAGAGACAAGAAGGTAGTAGAAAAAGATAAAAAGAAGCTGAGCCAAGAAATATGAGCCTGAAAAGGTCCTGGGATTTGGCAACCTTGAGGTCCTTGGTGATCCTCACTAGGAGAGTTTTGGTTAAGTGATGGAGCTGGAAGACAGCCTGGAGGAGCAGGCAGAAGAAAAAGAAATCAAAGTGGAGAAGTGAAAGCAATACATGCAGTCAACTTCTTCATCAAGGGTAACAGAGAAATGGATTTGCGTCTGGAGGGAAATTTTGAGACAAGGGTGGGGTTTCTAATGATGGGAGAATATTAACTTCCCAAAAGTGGGTCATTCCTAGCAGTACACCAGTACGCACTGACTGGTATCTTCTCCCATCTAGGATGCTAGAATTCTCAAATGCCCATTTTGAGATTTAGGATAATGAATTTAACATCATCAGCCCAGATCATTGATCTCATTCAGGAATGTACCTCTGTACAAGCATGAAAAAGGCAACTGGTTGGGTTCACCAGGGATGGGCTCTCTCCAGAAGCAAAGGAAATGCAAGGAAGTGATATATAGCCAACCTTTGTAAGGTTGACAAGGAAGGAAATGAAGTGAGGAGAGGGTGCTGAGAAATGGTGGAGTCAGTGAGTGGCAGGGTTTCATGGGATGGATGTTCATTTGCATTTAGGAGAGCTAGTAAGCTGGGAGGAGGAAAGTTGCGGCTAAAGAGAAGGATGCTGGGAAAGGGTATTTTGAAGATGGCCGGTGTGGCTCCTAGGCATGCATGGCTGGAGTGCCTTGAAGTTCATAAGGGGCATTGATGAAGAGGTAAGGATCTCTTCCAGTGATTAAGAAGGAAGGGGCCAGCATAGGCAGTAGTCTTCCCGTGGAAATTGAAAGTCATAGAGAGTAACCGGCTCTACCAGTCTGACTCTCAGCTTTTATTTTCCTGTGGGCCTTAGCATCTTGGCTGCTGGGACTTCCTTTAACTTTGGACTTCCTGCTGAGTCCAGTGACACTGGGAAAGACTTTCATGGCTTGTCTGGTCAGAAGAGGGAGAATTTCTTGGCTTGTTTATACCCTATCTTGGGGGCCTTCTTGTTGGCTGCAACTAGTTTAGAGAGGGCCTTCTTCACCTCTCCTGGCTTCTTGGGTAGTCTTACCATACTTAGATTCAGAGGGTCCTTTTTTTCACTTGCTTTCCTGGGGCCCTTCTCCTTGGCCTCACTGGGTTTCCTTGGGGCAATCATGGCAGATATCTGCCTCGGGTTTGATTTTCTTTTTGTTCTCGGGGACTAATTTGAAGCTGCCAGTGATCTCCTTGGCCTTGGAGTTGATGGCCCTCACGGAATTTCCAGGTTTGAGTTTAAGCTAAGAGGTTGATGAAATGCTCAGAGAAGATGCCAAGTGCCAAGGACATGGAAGATTTCACTGATCACTGCACAGGTTGACAGTACCACACAAGGGGAGAAGGACTTGCCTGGACAGAGGGAACATCTCAGGGAATGTGATTGTGTGAGCAGGTTACTCATCACAGCTTTGTAATAGAGACAAACTGGAAGCATATAAGAAAATGTGAAATGATGATGCATTAACTCACAAGAATACTGCACAGCCTTTTAAAAGAAGGCGATCCAGTGTGTCAATATGGGAAAATGGGTCCAGTGCTGTGAGGGGTACAGCAGAGGTCAGAACATTGCATAACACAATGGCATTTTTATAAAAGGAAAATATGATTTCGTATGTTTGTTTTCACTCATTTGGTGGTATTTATCGAGCACTTGCTATGTGTTGGGCAGTAAATCCTGGGGACATAGCTGAGAACAAGCCCCAGATGGGGCTGACATTTCAGTAAGAGATCAACGTAATAAAGTAAATAAGTAAAATGCGTAGTTTGATGTGATAAGTTGCTAAAATAATTAACAAAAAGCAAGCAGGGAGGGGGGTGGCAGTATTGGTGGGGCTGAGACTTTAGACCTGGTAGCCAGGAAGGTCTCACTGGGAAGATAATGTTTTGGTATCTCCTGATGGACACAAGGGAATGAGCCCTGCCCATATTTAGGGGAAGAGTAACTCAAGAAGACACAGCAGCCAGGGTAAAGAACATGTGTAGGGAAAAATCTGGAAAATAGACAGCAAACTGCTAATGGTGGTTATCCCTGGGCTGTGGGCTGGGGTAAGGGCTTTTCATTTTTTAAATAATACAATATAAATTTTAAAACTAAAAAGAATACAATAAACATACCTGCTAGAGATTTTTGCAACTTTTTTTTTCTTTAAAAATGTTATAAACATTCTTTTTATAACTAAAAGCAGTTATTTAAAAAGAAAGATCTTGAGAGCTGCCTGGGTGGTGTTTCTGTTCGTGGTTCATGGCTCAGAGGAAAGTCAGTGAGTAACAGCATATAATAGGAACTATGAGAATCAAGGAGAAAGAAAAGAAGCACAACCAACAACAGTTTTTTAGAAATTGAAGATTTTTTTTTTAGAGATTCTCCGTATCATAATATAATTAGCCATCTTAAAGTGAACAATTCAGTGGCATTTAGAATATTCACATCATCTGGTGACCACCACCTCCATCTAGCTCCAAAACATTTCCTACCCCCAAAAGGAAATCCTGCCTCATGAAGCAGTTGCTCCTGATTTCCTCACCTCCTCGTGGCAAACGTGACTCTGTATTTTGTCTCTATTGAGTCACAGATCCTGGATAGCCAAAAAGGTCGAGATAGCCATCTGTGGGTGAGTGGATAAATAAATTGAAGTACACCCACACACACATCCATAAAATGGAATGCATTCCACACAATGAAATACTACACAGCCATGAAAAGGAACAAAGTACGTGTACACACCCCTACATGGATGGCCCCCAAATCATTATGCTGAATGAAAGATGCCAGACAAAAAAAATCACATGTTGTATAATCCCACTTATATGGGATACCTGCTAGAGATTTTTGCAACTTTTTTTTTCTTTAAAGAATTATTTATTTATTTATTTGACAGACAGAGATCACAAGTAGGCAGAGAGGCAGGCAGAGAGAGAGGAGGAAGCAGGCTCCCTGCAGAGCAGAGAGCCCAATGCGGGGCTCGATCTCAAGACCCTGGGATCATGACCTGAGCCGAAGGCAGAGGCTTCAACCCACTGAGCCACCCAGGCACCCTGCAACTTTTATTTTGAGCCCAGTATTTGTGGAGTGGATCGCCTAACTTCACTGCCTCCTGTTTGGGGAATGATTTCAGATTTGAGAGAAGGCTCGGTCAGCCATGATGGGAGTGCATGTTGAAAGCTTCCAGTGAAGGGAAGGGACTGAGACTTGGATGGCAAAAAAGGCATAGGATAGATTAATAATACTGGTAGCTGTCATTGTCATAAACATAATAATATAAGCACTGATTGCATGATCACAAGGAGATGAACCCTATCTTATGCTTTTATAAGCATGTTAAGTTTCTTTTTTATATAAACATGTTAAGTTTTCTTAATATTAAGATCCAATGCAGGAACCAGAGTAAATAATAAATACATATGTATTGAGTGCAGACTATATCCCAGGTCCTGTTCTAAATGTATTGTGGGTGTCCATTCATTCTTTTCACAGCCCTGCAATGTAAGCATGACTTTTTAATTTTATATGAGGAAACAGGCTCAGAAAAGGAGATTTTTTTGGCCAACATCAGAACCATGCCTGACCCCCAAACCCTTTTAACTACTTTTTCTATGACTTCTCACGTAGTATTTCCAGTTTTCTGAGCAGAAGCTTGATCCAGATGCCCTGGGTAGACTTCTCTCTATAGAACCAAAGTGTTGAAATTTCTTTGATTATATTAAAAAACAAATGACACATCACATCTCTTTGGTGTTGGGTTTTTAATTTTTTCTTCATTTGATTTTCCTGGTGACATAATGAATTTTTTTTTCTCTACCCTAGATGTGAAATGTAGGTCTTTACAAATGTCTAGAGTGTGTTAATCTTTGACGCTGGTTGCTTGCCCTGCCCCAGGCTTGCTATGTCTGGATGGATGTGAAATTAAGCGTCTCCGCTTGCCGCTGGCCATGGTGCTGAAAAGTTCCCAGGCTGCACCCAGAGTCGCCCTGAGTCGTGTTGTCACCACTAGAGTCTCTAGCTAATGGGCTGGTGGAAAGCTCTTTTGTAGGCTTGGCTTTTGGCTGTTCTATGCATTGGAGAGTTCAAACTCCATGTCTGATAACTGGACACTCTCTGGAGTATTGGAAGGTAAAATTTTCGTTAACGTAGCCCGCTTGGGATGGGTTTATGAGGGCATGGATTAGCCTGCGGTTGTTGATCATGAATACAACTACATTCAGTTGTGGTAGTTGGGATTCAGTTGAGGTCTAATCCATTTGGTTTCATCCATATGGTTAAGGTTCCAGGTGTACCCCAACTCCAATTTTTAAATAAAGAAAAAACTATCCACCTTCTAATAAGAGTAAGCTGCTGGATGGTCTTTGGTTTGCAAGCATGGATGTTGGGGTGAGGAATGCTCTTCCAGTATTTCCTCTGTGGTAGTGAGCAATTCTCTTAACCTCTCTAAGCCTTGATCTCCTTATCTGGAAAATGGAGCTTGCAACTTACCTTGTAGAACTGTTGCAAGAAATTAACTGAAACGAGTGTAAAATGCTTAGCACAGTGTCTGCCCAATGAAGCAGTTGATAAACACAGCTGTAATTAGGTTGTTGTGCCTGTTAATGGGCCCATAATAGTTTATCATATTGCCAAGTTAAATGCTGGCATTTGTTTAGCGAAGCAAAGAATATGTCCTAAACTCATACATCTCGGACCCTGGTACCTCCCGCTCTTTTCCTGGTAATTGTGAAGAGCATGGAACTAACATGAAAATAAGGTCTGTTTGGCTTCTCTCTACAAGTTCAACTGCCTGGTTGACTCACTGAAGTATCTGTTTCCTCAGAACATCAGGCAGCCCCTATATTAGAGGAAAGGTCTTGATGAGTTAAAAAACCTGATTTGATTTTTACAACAACCACAGGAAGCTGGGAACAAGGTAGGGATGGGAGATCATAAGGAGAAGGATGAATTACTTAGACATTCTACAAGGTCTTGCTAAGGAGCTGGAACCATCAGCCATGCCTACTTTGCAAACTGATTTTCTTTGATGTTCTGGATCCCAAGAGCAGATCCTGTTAGCAGATACAGCTCTTCTTCCCTGGGAAGAATCACTTGGTCATTTCCAGTGTCACACACAACCCCTTTCTGGGGCCTCTGTGGTCCTGATCAATTTAATTTGGAGGCGGGGAGCTTTGTGTGTCTGCGCTTGCCTGCAGGGCTGTTTGCTATCCTGACTTCCACAAGCCATTTCAGGAGCCAGCTTTTCCTCCCATCAGGGATGCTTCTCCCCTTTCATCTCTTCTCCCCGCACTCCCTCCCCTTGGCCTCTCGGCTGGCTGATTATTCTGGATCCCGCTGACACAGGTGCTTTCTCCCTGAACCAATCCGGGAGCAGGAAAGCTCAGCTCAGCTAGCAGAAGCATTGCTCACCGCAGCTGTGAGTTAGAACCCAGGATTTCTAAATTGGGAGGAACAGGCACGACTCAGGGTTGGGCTGAGAAAGCCTCACCTCCCCCTGCCTGGACTACCTTTGACTTCTGCCTGGGGTGAGGCATCTCTTCCCATGCCAAGAACACAGTACCCCATCTCTGTGTCCATGTGCCTACCACTTCAATGCATATTTTAAGAAGCTATGTTCTTGACATGGCCACCAAGACTTGGCATACAACAGAGTGGGGAGAGAAGATGCACAAACCAGGACCCACCCACCTTTCCTTCCTTATTCAGGTGTTTATTGAGCACCTACTATAAAAACAGATGCTCTCTTAGGTGCAGAGAACAAAGCAGTGAACAAAGTAGACAAAAATCCCTGCTTGCATGGAGCTTATAGTCTATTAGCGAAGACAAACAGTGAACAAGATAAAGAAGAAAAATAGAGCATATATTTGACCAGGGACGGGGCCGAGGAAAAAAATAAGCAGGGCAAGAGGTAAAAGGTCTTATGAGGTTGTGACCTTTGAGTAAAGACCTAAAGGGAGTGAGGGAGGGAACCATGTGGGTCTGTGGGGAAAAAATATTACAGGAGAGAGAACAGCAGGTACAAAGGCCCTGGTGTGGGACATGCCTCGTGTTTGGGGAATGTGGAGGAGGCCAGTGTGGCTGCAGCTGAGCCAACACAGGGAGACAGAGGTCATGAGAGCAGGGAGGTCATGCTGGGTCTTGCTGGCTGCCAGGAAGACTGGCTTTTCTTCTGAGTGACATGGGAGTCATGGGAAGACTGTGACTCCTTCCATGTCAGCTGGAATTTTCTTTTCTGCATATTTGTCTCATGCCAGTTTACTCTTATTTCATCAAGATCTTGGGTTTCTTACCAGCCCCTTTACCTGTGTGCAGCCAGAAGACTGGTCTGGGGCTCCCAAAGTTTCCTCCTAGGGTCAGAATGTGGAGGAGAGAGGGGAGCCCCCACCTCTCTTAAGATGACTCAAAGCCACAATTACCTGGTCTCCTCCTACCCTTGAAATAGATCTAAGGCAAACTTCACTGTGCACACAGATCCCCTGAAGATCTTGCTAAAATGCAGATTCTGACTCAGCAGGTCAGCGAGGGGGGAGGGGGGCTAGACTTTGCATTTCTAAAGGATGCAGCTGATGCTCTTCTGCGGCCATTCAGTAGCAAGGGTATGAGGTCAATGTTGCCAGTTCCCATGGGGGGGCAGATCTGTGGACATTGGCGGGATCCATGTGTGCATGGAGGGAGAAGGGTTAATATTTGATAGCCAGTATTGCCATGTTTGACAAGAAAAAAGCAGTAAGGTAGGAGTGGGCAGCCTCTTTCCGTTCTCCCCCATGCTGTGGCTTCATTCCTCTATCCGGAGAGCTCTGGGCCTGAAATCCGGTGACACTGGACAATTGAAATCCTGATAATGCAACCCTGAAAGTGCTGCTTGCTGCCAGTCTTCTGGGACTCTTCCTGGAACCTCAGCTCAAGTCTGATGGAGAGGAAGTCACATCCCAGCTGTTTAGGGGCAGGAGGCCACACACCCCCTCTACCCCAGGAGTGAGCCAGTAGCTCCACACAGAAGTGAGCAAGGAGCTAGTTGGCAGGGAAGGGAAGTGAAATCATCAGATTCAAATCATGGCTTCAGAAGCCTCGGCAAGGGGAGGCCAGGGAAGGGCTTGGCGTTGCTTCTCTGTATACAAATATTGTCTCTTATTTTCTGGGCTGCAGGGTGAGGCAGAATGGAATATTTGTGCAACATAGCCCAGCTTTGTTCTCTGTGCTCCTAATGACTGTCAGCTTGGAGGCAGGAAGCCAATCAGAGGCACTCGTCGGCAGGGCCGGCTTTTGTTGGCTCCCCAAATTGCCCTGAGTGTCAGATTTGCTTTTCAGAGTGTGCACGAAGCGCAGCTCAGCCGCTTTCAGCTGGAGGCAAAGGCCGAAGCCGGTGACAAAGGCCTGGTTTTCCTGGTTTACTTAGGCTCTTACCCCCAAGGTTGTCCATTCCAGACTTTCTTTTCCCACCTGGAAAGTGAGTATATACTCTCACTCCACCAGCCTATAAGATCCTTTGGTTTTATGGAGCTTCCAAAAGGCCCAACCTAACTCTAGGGCCAAAGGACAGAACAAGGCAAGTTAGGCTTCCAAGGGAGACAGCTGGGAGGAGGCCAGGGGTTTCACATGGCCAAGTCCACCAGGGCATGCTCTTTGATCCTTCCATAGAACAATGGACCCGGTGTTCCTAGGGGACACTTGGCAATATCTGGATGTTGTTACGTTTTGGTTGTCGGAACTGGAGAGAAGGAGATGCTGTTGTTCATCACTCCCACCACAGGGAATGACCTGCCCCCAGATGTCAGTAGTACCAAGGTGGAGAAGCTCTACTCCAGACTGACCAGTACCCTGTGGCTTTCCCTTCTGACACCCACTTCTCTACACCCAGATTGACTGGACAGTGCCTGTGTGGGTCTGGCAGGGGGACAGGGGACATTCTGGTTCACCAGCTGATCAGCAGATCAGGTCCTCATGTAAAGTGAGCACGGATGGCCCTCCCCAAGTAGAGACCCTCCAGCAGGTCACCAGGCCTTGTCCGCCCAGAGCAGTTTTCCCAGGAGGCAAGAAGGAGTTTGTGCCTGGAGGGAGAGGGAATGCCACATCTGGAAATAACCACACAGACTACCCTTTCCCTCCATCAGATCTTGAAAGGTAGCTTCTCGGAGGCCTACCCTGACCACCATATTATTTTCTACTTATCGAGGTAAAATTCATGTAACAATATTAACCATTCTTAAGTGACTAATTCAGTGGCATTTAGTACATTCAGAGTGTTTGTTGTACATTATCTGTCTAGTTCCAAAACATTAAGCAGTCACTTCCCAACCCCCTCCCCCGGCCCTTGGCAACCACCCATCTGCTTTCTGACTCTGTGGATTTGCCTGTTCTAGACATCTTACACACACAGAATCATACAGTATGTGGCCTTTTATGCGCGGCTTCTTTCACTCTGCACAATGTTTCTGAGGTTCCTCCACACTGTGCTGTGTATTAGCACTTCATTTTTATGGCCAAGGATGGTTCCGTTGTCCGGATAGACCAGTTTTTGTTCATCCGTGATCCACGCTGCTTCTACCTTTTGGCTGTTGCAGTGGTGTTGCTATGAATATGTGTTTCGGTACCTGCTTTTCAGTTCTCTGGGGTGTACACCTAGGATATGCATTGCTGGATCATATGGTAATTCTGTGGGCTTTTTGAGGAATCACCAAACTATTTTCCACAGAGGCTGCACCATTCCACCAGCAACACACAAAAGTTCTAATTTCTCACATCCTTGCCAATGCTTACTGTTTTCTGTGGGGTTTTTTGTTTGTTTTGTTTTTGCTCTGTTTTGTTTTGTTTTAGCTCTAGTGGATGGGGAGTGGTACCTCATTGTGGTTTTGATTTGCAGTTCACTAATGGTTGATGAAGTTGAGCATGTTTGCATGTGTTGATTGGCTATTTGAATATCTTCTTTGGAGATATATCTACTCAGGCCATTTGCTCATTATTTATTGGGACTCCCTTTTGTCGTTGAGTGACAAATGTTCCTTATATATTCTGGATGCCAGACTTACCAGATACATGATTTGCAAATATTTTCTCTTGTTCTGTTGGTTGTCTTTTCACTTTCTTGATGATGTTCTTTGATGTACAAAAGTTTTTAATTTTGGTGACGTCTAGTTTGCCTATTTTTTCTTTTGTTGATTGTGCTTTGGGCATCAGATCGGAACACTGTACTGCACTTATTTTATAAAAAGATTTACTAAAAATAAAAGGTTTACTTATTTATTATTTGAGAGTGAGAGAGAGAGAGAACATGAGGAAGGGGAGGAGCAGAGAGAGAGGGAGAGAGAGAATCTCAAGCAGACTCCCTGCCACGCTCAGAGCCTGATGTGGGGA
Organism: Mustela nigripes; assembly: GCF_022355385.1. Lineage (NCBI taxonomy): Eukaryota > Metazoa > Chordata > Mammalia > Carnivora > Mustelidae > Mustela > Mustela nigripes. The sequence continues at coordinate 9,386,548 of NC_081558.1, read as the reverse complement.
TTGATCTCACAACCCTGAGATCATGACCTAAGCCGAAATCAAGACTTGGATGCTTACCTAACTGAGCCACCTAGGCACCCCGACTACCGTACTTTAATTGCAACCCCCAACCTCCTTTCCTGCTTTTTCTCTGTGTAGCATCCACCACCTTGTAATGCTCTATATGTGTGGTTGTCTCACACACTCACTTCTTCCCCATGAGGGCAGAGATTTTTCTTTCTTTTACTGTAAGCTGTGTCCCCAGTGCCCTGAACAGGGCCCGGCACCCAGTATGTGCTGAATTAATATTTGCTCTGTGGATGTTGGAGGTGAGATGGAGAATAACATCTACATTTTCCTTAAAAAGTCATCTGCTGGGTCTTTAGAGCAATGATGCTACTTCACAGGACACTCTCGTTGTGGGTGCATGTTATTGTCCAGACTTCTCAGTGTGCAACACCGAGAGTGAGCCGTGATGTAAGCGGTGGACTTTGGGTGATAATGTTGTGTTGGTGTAAATCTATTGATTATAACAATGCACCATTTGGTTGGGGGGGGATGTTGATAATGGGGGGGAGTTGTGCATGTGTGGGGGCAGAGGGAGAATGGGGAATCTCTCTACCTTCTGCTGAGTTTTGCTGGGAGCCTAAACAAGCTGGAAAGATTTTCCTTAATTCCTCCATACTCCCTTTGAATATATGATTTTAGCCACCATCATAGCAAACTGCATTGTCCTTGCTCTGGAACAACACCTACCCGACGATGACAAGACCCCAATGTCTGAACGACTGGTAAGTGATGTCTCTCTTGAGGGGGTCTCTCTTTTGCTTTAGAGGCAAGCTGCCATGGCTGGGGGTGGGGGTGGGGACAGAGGGCAGAGTGGACTCTCAGTCTTGGAGCCAAGAGCTGGATCATGGATCATGAGCCCCCCCACCTGGGAAGCCTAAATTTCATGAATACCAATAATCTGGAGAGAGAGAGGCCTTCATGACTCATCCCTCCAGACCTGGCAAACCCAATGCCAACCAGGATGACAGTGTTTGACAAGTGTTTATGTGGTCCATAGAAACATCCTATTAGAAACAAAATTCTTGTGAAAGATGTTGAGTATGCATGGAAATGGAGAGAATAATACAATGAACCCCTCCATGAACCCCTCAGCTAGATTCAACTGTTTTTCAAGACGTTGCCCTGTTTGCTTTGCTTGTCCCCTTGGATTTCACTGGTTTGTCTTTTCCTGGGCAAAATCGTTGAAGGCAAATCCCACACAACTTGTCAGTTCTTTGCCATGTAATTACTTAACTCTGCATCACTAAAAATATGGGCATTTTTCTTCCATTACCACAGTGACATTTTTACACCTAACACGACTTGCAGTGGTTTCTTGGAACCATGTCACACCCAGTCAGGAATCAGATTTTCGTGTTTGTCTCAGAAATAGCATTTTTTGGTCAGTTTGGTCAAACCAGGATCCAAGCAGGGCCTAGATTTTGTTATGTTGCTTAAACCTTTTATTATTTTTTTTTTTAGATTTTATTTGTTTATTTTTGAGAGAGAGAGAGAGAGAGTACACAAGCACAAGCAGGGTGAGGGGCAGAAGGAGAAGCAGAATCCCTACTGAACAGGGAGCCTGATGTGGGCCTTGATCCAGGGACCCTGAGATCATGACCTGAGGCAAAGACAGATGCCCAATGAACTGAGCCACCCAGGCATTCCTGCATAAGCCCTTTAAACTAAAGTAACTGTTTTTACTCCTGCCCTTGACTTATTGCAGAAACTAGTCCCATAGCCCTAAGACATGTCCCACATTCTGATGTTAGCTTGGTTCCTTGCATCTGGTGTCATTTGGCTTGTTCTTCTATCTTCTGTGTCTCCTGTCATGGATATCAGCTCTGGGGGACGTTCACAGTCCTCATTCAAAGTTACTCATTTGGTGAAACTCAGCAGAGCTACAAACTAGCACTAAGATTTTTCTCAATCCTCCTACCCATCCCTAAGCCCCCTGGTTCCTCTCCTGGCATTCTGACAGTGCAAAGAAGGAGACTTCTTTTCCTTTCTGTCACCTTTTCAGATCCAGCTGTAATAGCTCAAGGGTAGGTAGGGGGGGGGTGTAAGAATCCACTCATTCCTAATCCACAAAATATAGATGGTTCTCAAGGCACCTAAATGTTAATAGGTATGAATTATAATATGTATTCTAAAACATATCACTAACCTATTAAACTTATGATTTCAAGACTTTTTTTTTTTTTGGTTTTTGTTTAAGGTGAAGGTAAGAGAGTCAGCTAGAAAAATAGAAAGCAAATAGTAGTATCATGGCAAGCTGATAGGAAAAGAATCATGAAGGCAGAAAGGATTGAAGCTTGAGAAACTTCATAACAGTTTGGAAAACATCCATGTAGGGGCTCTGATGGAGTGGAGCTTACAGCTTAATTTAAAATATTATAGACTACCAGCTGGAAGCCAGAAACTCACAGGAGGTTCAGTGAGGGTCTGGGGACCAGGACACTCGCCATTTGCCAGCAAATGCAGAAGTATCACTCCAGTATTTTAGCAACCTGAAGAGCTGTGCTGGTGCATACCAGCTGAGACCCTTCACGAGTGTCAGATCCAGGGGTGAGGTTAGTATACGGGGTCTAACCTCAAAGGCCTTGAGTGATCTGTGTGACAGACATAATGAACCAGTGCTTTCCAGTAGAATTTTCTGCAGTGATGGGAATGCTCTCCATCTGCACTGTCTGATATAATAGTCACTGGAATGTGGCTTCTGTGTCTGAGGAACTGAATTCTTATTGTATTTCACTTGAATTAACTTACAGTTAAATAGCTACATGTGACCAGTGGCTGCTATACTAGACATCATGGATCCAAACAAACAATTCTGTTTGACCAAGCAATATGTGAGATTGGCCAAAAGGAAAGAAGGAGGGTACTTTCTCCACGCTTCTGCCTCTCTTGCAAAAGCAAGAGAACTCTGGGAAGGATGTGTTGGGGGGAAATGGGTGCTGGAGGGTAGGAGAGGTGAGAAAAAATGGGTAGAGATGTCTGGGTGGGCAAGGTCCCCAATTATGCCACCCTCTGCCCAGCCAAAGATCTTGACCTTACCTTCTCTCCCTTCCAGGATGATACAGAACCATACTTCATTGGAATTTTTTGTTTCGAGGCTGGCATTAAAATCATCGCCCTGGGGTTTGCCTTCCATAAAGGCTCTTACTTAAGGAATGGTTGGAACGTGATGGACTTTGTGGTGGTGCTAACAGGGTAAGTGTCAGATGCTGTGCTTCTTAGAATTATTTCGAACTATAAAGACTTTGGAAACATCTTGGTTGGTGTGTACAGGCTGGGCTCGGGAAGGCTGAGTTCCCATGTTCTTCACCATTCCTCTGCATCTTGCACCCATCTCCATACTCTGGCTGCATGTTGCAGTAGATGCTTTTGGTTACAATTAGAATAACGGCTTATTAGTGTTGACTGCTTCCAGAGAGCTTTCTGTGCATTCTCTCATTTAATCCTCACAGCAACCCAATGAATTAGGAAATATTAATATTCCTGTGGGACCACGGAGAGATCTGAAGCACAGATATGAACTTGCCTAAGATCACCCTGCTAGTGGAATTGGAATTTGAACCTAATATTATTATGTGATTCCAGAAATCAAGTTTTTAACTGTTGTGCATATGTGGTCCTTTTGTCTCACTTGGGGATGCCTTTATTCCAAGCTGGTCTTGATTTCTAGCTGGTAAATGTTTGTTGAGGACTTCTGAGTGTAATGGTTTATGGAAGGGCTATGGAGAAAACCAAGCTAGATAAGGTACAGTGACCATCTTAGAAGAGTTTTTGGATCTGTATATAGCATGCCACAGTTGAAAGGTGAGTGTGTATACACTTTCCATGAAGGACCCTCTGTATAAGGTAACACTAGCTGTTACAACAACAATAAAAGAAACTGGGTAATATTTCACACATAACAGAAATTTATTTCTCACTCATTGAAAGTCCAAAACAGTTGTTCCTTGTTGGCAGGGCTCTCTCCTTCAAGCAGTAATTGAGGGAACCCAGGCCCTTGCCACATTGTGACTCCTCATTGTTGACTCACAGCTTCCAAGAACTCTGTGCTTGTCTACACCAAACCACGGAAGAGAAATGAGCACACAAAGTGGTACTAGGAAGGTTTTATGGGCCTGGCAGAGGCCTCTTCCTTTCCTGTTCTTTTGGCTAGAATTTATTCACATGACACACATCACTGCAGGGGAAGCTGAGAAACATTTGACTGTGCTTAGAAGAAAGGAAGGTGGATTTGCTGAGTAGCGAGTCAGGCTCTTTCAGGGACCCCAAAGTTCTGTAACAGATGTCAGCATAGACATTACCATTTTGTGCTCATTTCTGGCTCCTCTGCCCACCCACTCTTCTCCTCCAAGATAAGACTGGCTTGTCTTCCAAGACCCCTATTCATTGCTCATAGTTCCCCTCTGTGGGGGTCATAGCTGTCTTCTGTGGTGTCACAGTTCTCTGTGAGGTCACAGCTGTCCTCTGTGGGATTACAGCTGTTCTCTGTGGGGTCACAGTTCTCCTTGGGGGTCACAGCTGTCCTCTGTGGAGTTCCAGCTCCCCTCTGTGGGGTCACAGCTCCCTTGTATGGGGTCACAGCTCTCCTCTGTGGGGTCACAGCCATCCTCTTTGGGGTTGTAATTCTCTTCGAGGATCAAATTTCTCCTCTAGGCTCTGTTTCAGAGCCCGTCTCTCCTGGCAGATGTCATGGGTCTTAGCACCCATGCTGTGGTGGCTGTGCTCCTGCAATTCAGGTTTTGAGCACATTTGTTGTTTCAGAGCAATGTTGCTTTTCCCAAAAAGAGCTTTGTCATATTGGGCTGTTTTGGTAGAGGCATTCAGATTTGAGTAGTCTGTTGTGGGTACCCTGGGCTAGCTCTAGTGGGCTTGAGTGCTCCCTGAGGGTCCTCTGTTTCTTGTTCGCATAGTTCTGTGGCTTGGGACCTTGGCAAGTTCCAAGAACATGTTGTGATATTGGGCATCTTTTTCTTACCTTAGTAAGAAACTTGTCTGTGAAACATCCTAATAGCTGACTTTGTTATTGTTGTTGTTAAAAGTATGTAACAAAGGGGTGCCTGGGTGCCTCTGGCCATTAAGCATCTGACTCTGGATTTGGGCTTGGGTCCTGATCTCAGGGTTATGGGATCAGGCTCCACATTCAGTGTGGAGTTGGCTTGAGATGCACTCTTTCTCCCTCTCCCTTTGCTCCACCCTACCACAGTCGTGCTCCCCTCCCTTGCGTGAAGCATTGAGTGTTATATACAAACAATGAATCATGGAACATTACATCAAAAACTAATGATGTACTGTATGGTGACTAACATAATATAATAAAAAATTAAAATAAATCTTTTTTTTTAAGTGCAAAACAAACTATTCAGACATTCAAAAAATAGAGAATAATATAACAAATATTCATGTATACAAATACCCATTCAATGAATATTTTTTGCACACTTATGTGCCAGGTTCTGAGACACAGCAGTGAACAAAACAGATACAAGTCCCTCCTTTTGTGCAACAGATAGTCAAGTGGTGAAGAAAAACTAAATGAATGAATGAATGAATAAATATCTAGTGTGTTAGGTGGCAGTGAGGGCTACAGAGAAACAATCAACAGAGAAGACATGCTATGAGCAGGAGGACTGGAAAACTGGGAAGACTTTATTGGGAAGGCAGTATTTGAATGAAAACCTGAAGGAGGTGAGTAAATGAGCTAAAGGAGGAAAGTGCCACGCAGAGGGAATAGCACATTCAAAGGTGCTGAGGCTGGACTGTGTCTGATACGTTTGATGAACAGTGAGAAAGCCAGAGTGGCTGGAACAGAGTGAGGGAGAGAGTGGAAGAGGTGAGGACAGGTAGGTGATGGAACAACAGCCTACCATCGGAATGAAAACTTTCTTTTTCTTTTTTTTAAAGATTTGTTTATTTACTTGGGGGAATGGGGAGAAAGAGAGAGCTTGTGAGGGGGGGTGGAGGGGCAGAGGGAGAGGGAGAGAGAAACTCAAGCAGACTCCACGATGAGTGTGGAGGCTGACACAGGGCTCTATCCAACAATCTTGAGATCATGACCTGAGCTAAAACCAAGAGTTGGACGCTCAATCAACTGAGCCACCCAGGCGCCCCCAAATGAAATCTTTCTCTTACAGTGTAAGTCCCCTGTGTTCTCTTCCCTGTCCTTGTTTCTTTCTCTTCCTGGTGCAGAAACACTTCCTGAGTTTTGTGTTTAGCATTTCCAGTTATGTATTTGCCCTTTTATATATGTGTAAATAAGGGTATAGGAAATATGTAGTATCTGCTTTATATTTTGACAACATAAATATATGAGAAATATAAGTAGTGCATTCTTACACAGTTTTAGGTTTCTGTGTAAACATTTCCTTCTACAGCCTTCCTTCTGCACTCACCACGAGATTAATGTGATTGACAAGACTAGGTCTCATTCATCCATTTTCCCTGCTGCATCGTATTCTGCAGTATGAGTATTCTACCATGTATTTATCTTTTTGGGTTGTTTCCAGCTTTGGGCTATTTTGAACCAAGCTGTCCCCTCACTCTTGCCAGTGGATTTCTCTAGGGCAATCTACCTGGGATTGGAACTGCTGAGTTGTGTACTCTGTGCATCCTTGGCTTCATGAGGCATTGCCAAATAGCTCTGCAAAGTGGTTGTGCCAATTTATACTCCCTGGGGGCTGACTTTTGCTGGCAGGGGCCGGCTTGACCTTGCTGGCAGGAAGAAGCCTTAAAATCCTTGTGTTTTTTGTTTTTTTGTTTTTTATAACATGGTTCTTGGAATATCAGAGAAGCTCGTATGCCATTCAGCATATCATAAGTCTCAATCAATGGTCATTAAGTTGAAAGGCGGATGTGTGATAAATTAGTTAGCCACTTGGGTATTTGCATTTGCTTTTTGGTTACAACAACGTGATCTTTTCCCTAGTTTTTTGACATCTGATGAGGCCCTAGAGGAGAAATTTTTTATCGGAGATAGGTCCTGAGGATGAGAGCATTAGAATTAATGGGATTCATGGATCCTCTGAAATTGCATGCAAAAATTATGTGTGTATGTGTATTTTTCTGGTCTGTAGTTTTCATTAGATTCTTAGGGGGTCCTGCTCCTAACACCACAAGGAGCCGCCATTCTGTTCCTTTCTTACCCCTTTTCCTTTCCCTCTGCATTTTTCCTGCCTTCCTTTCTCCTGCTTGGCTCCCTGTTGCTTCTCCCATAATTGGCGACCCTTCTTTATTGTCTAGTGGTTCTATATCCTTCAAATCAAGCACATAACTCAAATTTCATCACTTCAAATTCCAGTGGGCTGTTTGGTCTCCCATTGGGCTGCAAGCAAGGAACAGAGAGTAGGGACTGCAAGCCTTGCAAACTCAGCTTTCTGTGCAATGGCACTGCCAAGCAAAGGCGGTGCACTCTTAGTTCTGCATTCCAGGGGGAGGGGATGTGAGGGTATTAATCTGACAACATGGCCCTAATGAGCACTTTTTGATTAACTCATTGTCTTCTCACATTTCTAAGCAAACCGCAGCATTAAAACACCATTCATTTTTTCATGGATTAATAGGGTTCTTGCCTTCTTCTTTTGTAAAATTTGGCAGGAAATATCATACCAATGGAGTCTGGTTTGTTCTGTGTAGTTCAAGGCCTCAGAGAAATTCTAACTTTGCAATTTTATCAAACCCCTTTGAAGTGGGCTTCTATTGTATTTGAAGGTCTGATCGTTAAATTGAAATCGTGTAAGAGGAGGATTTCAGAAGCTTGGCTGTATTTCTGGGATGACAGAGCTTTGACTGTAGTGCTCAAATATATATATGAACATCTGGGAGGTCAAATAATGCAATTGTGCATGTTAACAAAGGAGATTGTGGACATGACCAGGGTAGGGATGAATACAGTTGTTTTTGTGCTCATAGGCTTAGCCCTGTACCTGGCATAGTTGCTCAGTAAAATAAATGGCTGCAAAGCTGTAATACTTCTGAGATACAGAGTGTTCAGGAAAATGTACTAAGCTGTTTATGGAAATGGGGATCATTGCATCGATATAGCTAAATAGCCTGGGAGTCTATGACAGATACTCTGATACTCAGGTAAGGCATGGGACAGATGAACTCTCGGTCCTTGCCAACTCTGACATTTCATGACTCTGTAAAAATTATTCCATTTTGGAAGGTCCTACCAGCTACTCCAGGCTTTGGACAGTTTTGTTGAGGATCAGAACTGAAGAAAATACCCAGCTACTGGGGGGACCATCAGGAAAGGACGGCTTTGCTTTCATAGCATCACTGAATTTTAGGACTCAATGGACTCTGGCAGGTCCAAACCCTTTATTTCACTCACAAGAGAGTTAAGACACAGAGAGGCTAAGTTATTTGCCCAAACTCAAGTTACACTGAGATAATGGCAAATCAGGAAACTTCTGAATCAGAATCTGTGTTCATGTCAAGGAGCCTAGAACCCCAGTTTGGGGGCAGTGAGAGTGGTATAATATAATGCCCCGCTGAGTTTCTGCCATCAGAGCCTTGCATTTTCCTTCCTTCTGTCCAAGTATCCAGCTATAGCCCCTTTCCAGAGAGATAGAAAGGGCGTCTCAGATAGTAATCCCAGTTCCCCCTTACACAGCTGAAGAAACTGGGGTCCAACAGAGTCAGAATGACTTGACCAGAGTCACACACCTCACACTGTCTTCCCTTTGATCAATTTAACAAACACATATCACCAATCTTCACTCTCTCCTCCTTCCTTCACCTCCACGTTGCTGTTCTGAGTTGCCTGAAAATAAAAACAGCATTCTAAACACAACAACAACAACAACAAAACCCAATTGGCACTCTAACTCAGGAGACCAACTAACAGCTCCTGTAAATACCAGCTGCATTTTATTTTAACTTCTGTCTGCATTAATTCCCCCCCCCGCCCCGCATTCCACCGTGGATCAGTCATCCTGGGTATCCTAAGAATTCCCTACCATGGCACAAATGCTTCTTATCATTCAGAGTTTTATCCTTGAGAGAGCATTGATCTTTTTATTGTTCAAAAGTGTTTGGTGTCATGATATTTGCTGAACTGTGTTCCACCAGGAGCAGCCTCACTTCCTAACAGCAGGAGGTAGCTTCTCCATCTTGTAATATGGTGATGGTGATAATAATGTTGTTGGCTGCCATGCTTGTTATTCCCATTATTTATTAAGCATTTACTATGTGCCAGCACTATTAACAATTTTATGTGTATTATCACATTTCAGTTCCGCAAGCCTTTTGTAGAGATGAATCTGAGGCTCAGAGAGCCTCAGGGATCCTCCAGCTAATAAAGGGTGGATCAGGATCTCAACCACTCTAGTGGGACCATGCCCTAAAACTAGGATAACCTGAAGCCCAAGTTAAATTCAAAGAGCCATATTCACCACAGTATCCCTATGAACATAATACCTGTTACTAGTAGCAGTGGCAACATTGACAAATTAGAACCTCGAAGGCACTTTATATGTTCAGGTGATCTTTATAGCCCTCTGAATTAAGTACCACTATTACTCCCACTTTACAGTTGAAGAAACCAAGGTTCAAAGAGACTAAACACCTTGCCCAATGTCATCTACCTCATAAGTGGTAGATCTAGGATTTGAACTCATTAGATCTGGAGATAGAATCCATATTCTTGAGTCCTACACCATTTCTTTAAAATGAAGTTTTTCAGGAAAGTCAGGAGGATCTTTATTTTGCTTTCCCATCTTGGACTCTATGACAGCAGGGGGAAAAAATGGGCAGAAGAGATGTCCACACATGGAAGACTGGCCCAGGCTAATGGTTAAGACTTGGGCTTCAGAGTTGGAAGGATCTCTGCCAGTGATGAACTCGAGAACGTGCATGTATCCCTCCAAACCTCAGTTTTCTCACCTGGAAAAAGGGATAGCATCTGCCTCTTTGGGCTGTGGTAGGGATTAGAAAGGCAACATTGTAGCCAACACCGTGAACTGAGCCCCTGGACCGTTCTGAGTTCTTCATAAATGGGAGTTGGTGAATTGAAGGGAAAGAAATTAGAACATACTCCTTTGGAGGTGTGTGGTAGATCCTGCAAATGTCCCACTCCATATTCGTCCTGCTCACCTCTGAGTTTACGTCTCCTGGGCAGTTCCCATGCAAGCTAACCTCCTTGTACCTCCAGTACCAAAGGAGGTACCTCCTTGTACCTTGTAACCTCCAGTACCCCCTTGTACCTCTCATTTTTCTGCATCTCTGCTGGAGGGTCTTCTCCAGACTTGCAGGAGTTTGTTCAGCCACATGACAGACATTTAACACCCCCAGAAGCAGCCCCTTAACCAGTGAGAAAGGGAGTCCATGTGTAAATAGGCCTGGCTTCCCTGTTCCTCGGTGAGACTTGGAGGTGTGTTCTACCTCTCAAAGGGCCTTCCACAGGATTGAATACTAGTTTCTCACAATGATACCCATTCATCAGCGCTCCCTTTACCGACTTCATGCTTTCTAGTTTATCCCTTTTAATTCCATGGATCATCTCCCAAAAGTGCTTGTCTTGGAGCCATAATAGCTTGAAGCCTAGCAGGTTAGAGATTTCAGCACCCCGGACAGCGCACAGCACACTTCAGATAAAGACTTCCTCCTTTCTCCCTCGGATTGGAGTGGGGAGGGACTGAGTGAGGACCAGATGGCCAGGTGACATTGCTCCATACTGCGCTTCTTGGCCAGTTTCCTTGTGTGGCTGGAGAAGACCTTGCCATCCATCTCTCAGCAGGTTTAGGGGCTGATCGAGGTCTTGTCCTCTTGAATTGCTATGACAAACACCAGCCTGCCTCCAGAGAGACATCTGGCCACTGCCTCTACAGTTTGCAGGGCTAAATGACTCCTCTCTTCGCACCAGGGCAGGGAGGCGGCTGCCTGGCGGGCAGAGGAAATCTCAGCGGAACGGGAAGCAAGTGGGTGCCTGGGGCTGAGAAAGAGGCTGCCAAATGAGAGACACTGTGCTTTGCTTTATGCAGGAGGAGCTACAGGCATTGGAGATGCTCTGTTGTTACAGAGGTTGTAGAAAGTGGACAGTCCCCTCTCTGGGCAGGACCTGGGCCTAACCCAGAGATGACAAGTTCTCACCTTCAATGAGGTCATGTAATAGAATGGTAAAACTGAGGCTTGGGGGGCGGAGTATAGGAATATCAAAGCCCCATTTTTCTTTATTTCTCTGGCTATGATGAGCTTTTTGGTTTTGTCTGCCAATCTTAAAGGTTTAAATACCTTCAGTACCAATGTTCCCCAAACTTAAGTCTTCTGCCCAGAGTTCTCTTGCAGTCTCCACATGGGGAGGAGTCCACAGACATCTCACAGTCATGATGTCCAAAACTGAACTCCTGGGCATCCTTCTCATATTTCCCTTCCTGTCTTTTTACATCATTGGATGGCAGCTCCATCCTTCCAGGGGCTCTGGCTAAAAATCTTGACACCTTCTCCCTTGTGGTCAATCCTTTTGCAAATTCTGTAGGTTCTGTCTTTTTCTACCTCCCCTGCCACTACCTGAGCTGAGCCATCATCATCTCTCAGCCTTGATGGAGCAGGCTGTACCTAGGTCTCTTTGCTTCTGCCCTCCTCCCCTACAGCCTGTTATCAGCACACACAGCCAGAAGGATCCTTTTAACACATAAATTAGATCAAATCACTCTTCTGCTCACATCTTTCTCATGGTTCTTGTCTCACTCAGTGTAAAAGCCAAAGTCCTCAGCACAGCCCACAAGGACCTGCATGATCTACCCCATCACCTCCCACCCTCATCAGTAGCCACCCCCAATCACTTGGCACCAGCGGCTCTGGGCTCCTCACTGCTCCTTGAACACTTCAGACATGTTTCCACCTCAGGGCCCTTGCACTTGCAGTGCCCTATACCTGGTATGCTTTTCTCAATCCATTTCCTCATCTTTAAGACTTTACACCAATGTCCCCTGGCTCCTTATCTACAGTTCCAACACTTTTCACACTTCGTGTCCTCTTTCTTCTATTTAGATTTTTTTCTGTGTTCTTGCCACTTTCCGACAAACTATGTATTTTACTTCATTTTCTGCCAGTCTCCTCCACTAGGTAAGTTCCCTGCAGACAGGGATTTGGTTTCTTCTGCTCTTGGTGCTATTCCCCCATACCTAGAATAGCACCTGGCACACAGGAGGTGCTCAATAAATGTTTTTGACAGAACAACTGAATTGATGGTACCTATAACCTGCCAATATGGAGGGAAGTCTCAGTGTCCAATAAACTAAGGCACAGAAGCCCCTTCCCAAGTGCCCCTGCATTTCGCCTGGTCTAGATCAGATGGTGCAGTTTTGGAGGGCAGTTGGAAGTGTCAACTTAACTATCATATGTACTGTGGCTATGATAAGTCTGCCCATTTGCTGTCATCCTGCCCTAGGAATTATGGCGTGTCTTATGCCTTGAGTTCTCAATGGACTAAAACTCCTCTAGAACCAACTTTGTTAGCTACCTTGCAATAACAAAGTGGCACAAGAATGAACAGGATTGTGTGGAAGGGGGTGTGGTCTGAGCAGGGTCTGAGCATTCTCAGGCCTACTGTATAAACTTGTGCAGGTTGCACACTGAATCAGACAGCTGGAGTGTATTTTCTAAGTGTTTAACTCGTCTACATGTAAACTTCTTTCGGAGACATCACAGGCAAAAAAGTATCAAATAATTCATGCCCGGGAGTCCCTTCCACCCTAAGAAGCTTTGATTTTAGGAGTCACTTTTTTTGTGTGGTGCTGAAGAGACATGGTTGGTGTCGAAGGTTATGGGTTGTTTTGTTTTGTTTTCACTGTTCACAGGCATATTTGGAGGCCACCCACAGAATTTTAGGACATGAAACAGGCAGTAGAAACAGGCAGAAAGGAAACTGAAAACTCTTAAGTCCTGCTCTGGGTGCTAAAATGTGGCTGGTGCTCCTTTCCTTTGCTTTACATTAGTATGCCAGGGATGTGAAGTTGAATCATTATAATATTGAGTGGACAGGAGAAATCAGACTGAGAGGTCTTTGTAAATTAGACCGATGAGTTTTGATTCATAGGAAATAGCCCTGGATGTTTTCAAAGCAGAAACTGCAAAGTGTGTAGCAGAACTGCATTCTATGCACATCTGACTTATACAAAATCATTGTTATGTAATTGGCACCCATAGAAAAAGAAAAAAGATGAATATAATAATTAAATTGTGTGGTCATTTCTACCTGCCATTGCATTTAGTGAGTTTTTTTTCCCAAGGAATGAGTATGATTCATGTTCTTCCTAGAGCCTAGTACCTCAGCTAGGAATGTTTTCTCTTCAAGTAAAAGAAGAGATATCTAGAAGGGGCTTTAGTATGAAGGAGATGTTTTTGTTACCTGATTTAGAAATCCACAAATCTGTAGGCGAGGATTAATTGAATGGCTCAGTGATGTCTTCCTACCCGCCTCAGTGAGTTGAATTTTTACCTCATGATTTGTTGCCCCAAGGTGGCAAAATGGCTGCCACATCTCATCCTCTCATGGCTCATTCAAAAGCAGGAAAATAATGACAAGGAGAGAAAACTCTCACTGGAGGCTTTTCATTTTTATCTAGGAGAAACAAGTCTTGCCCAGAAGTTCCCCCAGAAGGTTTCCCTCCACATCTGATTGGCTATACCCGGGGCACAAGACCATTTCCAGCTTCAGGGCAGACCAGAAACATGCATGTCTGGTATATTTGCCATTTTCTGGAAGGCTAGTTCTGCTTGTAAGAAAGATGGGGGAGAAGGAAATGGCTGTTGGGACAGTTAGAGGTATCTGTCAAATAAAGCATACTATTCACATTCTTTTATATCACATATTACTGTCCACATTATACATGCTTATTACTGCCCAGGCTTAAATGTGCAAAACTATCCATATTGTACTTTATGGATGATTTAAAGTTTTGTCAAAGGTGTTTTTTGAGTCTGCAATTTTTTCTTTGTGCACTTACTTCAGAATCAGAACTTAACTCTCCCACGTAAGACAGAACATCACTTTGTGGATGTGAATTCACATTCTTGGTTCTCATGCTCAGAGGATGTGTGACTTCTGGCACATGATTTACTCTTCATCTTTATTTTACTCATCTGGTAGATGAGACTCATATTAATACTTACCTCATTGGGTTGAGGTGAAGATCAGATGGATAATTTTTAGCAATAAAATGTAGTCAAGAGGAGGGAGAGAGGAAGGAGGATTCCTGTGGTGGAGCCAGTCCTAGAATAGAGGTGAGTCCATGTCTGGGATGATTTGGGATGATAATGGAAATAGGAAGGGAAGGATGGATTTAAGGACACTTTCCCAGAAAAAAAAAAAAAAAAAAAACATTCCAGAGCATGATAATCAACAGACTGTTGACTGGTATCCTGCTAGTGCCGTTGCAAGAGCACAGGGTGCTTCTAGGGAGAACTTATTTCAGTCGTGTTGAGGTTCCTGTAAGACATCAAAGTAGAAAAGTCATTTAGACAGATATAGGTAACAGTTAAAGTCGGCCTGGCCTGCCTGGTCTTGAGAGTCATCCACAAAGAGGTTGGTTAAGCCTGGAAAGTGCCTGAGTTCTAAAGGTGTGGTGCTATAAGGGACAGGAACAGGGGGTCAGGGGAGGGCCAGCACTCAGGGACCAGAGAGGAAAAGGAAACAGAAGGTTCAGGGGACAGGTAGTTAGGAAGAGGCAAGCCACAGTCAGCCACATCAGTTGCAGCTAAAGAGAGGAGAAAGTTTACATTAGGAGGAAAAGAGTGACTCTAAAGAGTTGTCCTAGGGGGAACGGGGACACATGACATCTTGGTGGCAAAGGTCTGATTGAAAAGTGAAGGAAGGAGGAAAAGCTTTGGTAGTTTCTACCATCTGCACCAGGGTTTGAGGATTGAGTAAACTCAATGGGAACTAGCTTGATTTCCTTAGTCTTTTCCCTCTCCTTTACAAAAGTTTTTTTGTTTTGTTTTGTTTTGTTTTTGTTGTTGCTATTGTTGTTGTTTTATTAGGAGAGTGAAATGCTGGGCATGTTTAGAAAGATGAAGAAAATGGGTATCACATATTGTTACATATCTCTTGCCAAATAAAATTCTAGTTACATCATACTGGAACATCCAGACAGATCTTCCTGAAATGGGGAAGGTACATTTGGGGTGGTTTCACTTAGTGACATATAGGAAATTGGCTTGAGAGGCTCTGTCCTGTAGAACTAGGATATGATGCACCAGGCAGCAGAAATTGAGGTTCAACCTGGTGTGACTTCTCAGTAGTGATATGTCTGGTGAATTTTGGTTTTGGAGGTGAGTCCTACGTCAAAAAGGACTTGGGTAGTAGAGGGCTCGCGTTGCAACCTTGCTTTGCCAGTCAGCTCCTCCTTGTGTGGGCAACTCTAGAAACGAGGGCAGCCGGTACGTACACACACATAGTTAGTACTGTGGGCTCAGGAGTTTGAACAGATTCAACACACAGCTCCATTCCCAAGTCGTGTGACCTTGGGCAGGTGGCTCTGCCACCCTGAGATCTTAGCTCACTCACCTGGAAAACAGGGTATCATGCCCTATCTTGTAGAGTTATTTGAAAGGTTTAATGAGCTTGTGTCTGACATGTGGTAGGGTGGGTTTATGGATGGTATTTACAGAAGGATGGTTTGAAGAGAAAGGAAGAAGGGGTTTGGTGCTTCTGTGGGCCTCAGCTTCCTCATCTGTGAAATGGGAAGAAGAGCTGTACCTACCACAAAAGGTAGGATTCCACGAGATAATACATGTAAAACACTTAAAAACTGGCACAGAATAAGTGCTCAGTGCTGTTAGCTATTCTAACACTAATAACTGTAATTATAATGATGATAATAATTATGAGTGCTTCTCCAGGCCCAGTTCCACAGACCGGTTAGTCTGATGTAGAGAACATTGGCTCCTGATAATTTCGCATGCAACATCTAACCCCCTCTTCCAATCTGGGGAGAGCACCGCTTTGTGCGTAGTACTCCTGGATCACACTTGCTCACAAACCAAAGGTTTCAGGAAGAGGGAGTCGTCCTCTCTCCAGACCTTGGTAATCAGGGCGTGTGATTCAAACTCAACCAATCACACACTCCCTGACCAAGGAACTGGAAAGCAGAATGTTTGAAACACGAAGGGATGGTCTGGGTTCCTTCCTAGCAGCCTGCTACCGTGGGGATTGTTGGTCTGGCTGCATTGCTCTGGCCCACTTTCCAAGTCCCCTCCTCTGGATTCCAGCTGATTATCTGAGCTTCCTAAAAAATTTTTGGTGTTTGCAATACAGAACTCAAATTGATGCTGGGACAAAGATTTGAAGGCAAGTAGCCTGTTTGTAGATCCCAGGAGACACAGATGGGGACTAGAGGGGTGAGATAGTGAAGAGAAGACAGTCAATAAAGTTTACATTAGGCAATGAGTTAGTGCTACCAAGTGCCACACTTGGTGCTGGCTTCATCTCTCTGGAGAACTTTGGGAGGCAGGTAGCACACGCCCCTCAGAGTCAACTCACATATGGAGTGATGGCACTGGGCTGGGAGATCCTCCTGGGGCATGGGCTCCCTTGCTCTCCTGTTTTGCCCTGCACTCAGACTGAGCATGCTTCTGTGTCCAGAACATCCTAGATGTTCAGAATGAGCAATGTGGGACACAGGCATAGCACCCACAGTGTCTGTCTTGATGGCTACTCTTAGCTGGTTCTGCCGTGAGTTGTCGCTCAACTCCTTGGCTTTCCTGGTGAAGCATTTTGGGGGTCAGTTCATCTTTAGTCTGCATCAACGAAAGGAAAACAAATCTCACCCTCTTGGCCCCATATGGGGAGTGAGAACAATGGCTCTGTAGGGAAAGGATAAAGGAAGGGCAGCTGAAAGCCAGACCCTCAATCTTTGGGGAGTTTGGGCTTCAGTGATACTCTAGAGACAGAGGACTCTCTCCCTGGCATGATGGGCACGGGACTTCTGTGCAGAGAAGAATAGAGATCAGAGTGAATAATAGGAATAGAATGTTGAAGCAGAGGAGCCAAATAGGATCCAGGTGGGATCCAGGGTCCGGGACTGGGGATGAGTTAGCAACATTTTGCATTGTCTTTAGCTGGCAGCAATGAGTAGAATTTGTTCCAGAAAGGCACAAATGAACAAACTGGTCTTCTCTCACTATGAGGTGAGAATTGCATTAGCAGGGTAATCTTGCCACTGAGGATGGCACAGCAACGCATGTGTTCACACCTGAATAAAGAAAAAGTGCGATTCCTATGTTCCTATTGTGGAATCTTGTGTGGCTCAGAAATGGCGAGTAACAGAAGATCCAACCTGTGGTGGCTTAAACAAATGGCGGCTTATTTTTTGTCATGTTACAAAAAGTTGGCAGTGGGTGTGGGCTGGTGTGGGCTGGCATCTATTGGCCAATCTCTTGGCTTTCTCTTGGCCTTTGTCTCATGGTTGCAAAATGGTTGCTGGAGCTTTTAGCAGCATGTCCACTTTCCAGGCAGGAAGAAGCAAGAACAAGATGACCCCACCCAGCTCTGCCAACTTTTGCATCATGCAAAGCAAAATCTTTCCCAGAAACCATCCACCAGGCTTCTACCTATATCTCATGGCCAGCAGTACGTTCATGGCCACATCTAGCTCCGAGAGATCCTGGGAAAGCATTTCACTTTTCTAACCATTCTAGAGACGGTTCTAACTTTTGATTTTGTATATGGCTAAAGGGTATATTTAAAGTCAGACTATTTTATTTTAAAACTGTCTTCATTCACCTTATAATCATCTCTTCTGTGTGCTTCTGCATATCAGTTATATATTGTCATGATAGTGCCGTGTAACAAACAGTACCAAAAGCCAGTGGCTTAAAGTGACAGCATTTATTTAGTTTATGGCTCTGAGGGTTGGCAGTTCAGCAGGGTGCTTTATCTGATCTCAGATCAGCACATTCATGCAGCTGTGGCCAGCTGTGAGGCAGCTGGGTGGCTCTGCTGTTTGCGTGTTGGCTGTCTATAGGCTGGTCTAGGATGGCCTTGTGCTGGGACCACTGTGCTCTGCTGCACCTGGTCTCATCCTCCAGCAGGCTAATGTGGGCCTGTTCATATGGCAGAAGCAGCGTTCTTCGAGTAAGAGGGAGTACACAGGCCCCTGGAGGGCTAGTCCCAGGAATGTAGTGTCCTCACTTTGGCGACTGATGGCCAAAGTATGCAGTGAGGCCAGTCCAGATTCGAGGGATGGGGCAATAAATCCCATCTCTTGGTGGGAGGAGTGTTACATCATATTGCAAAGGGTGTGTATCTAAGAAGTTATTCAGTGGGAACACTGAGACCTGATTTCTGTCCCCTGAGGACTTCTGCCCTGACTTCTGTTAGTCATTGGTGCCACACCTTCCCCTTCCTTTTAGTTTCCGACTTGTAGCAAGAAACAAGGATGACGGGTTATTATTACCATGTCAGTCATACAGTGGAAAGGAGAGAAAGCGTCAGTAAAGGCTCTGTTGAGAGCCCAGGGCCCATCATATGGCCCCCTGGGAACTAAAGGTGGAGAAGACCACACAACCTTTATCAAATCTCAACTTGATACCTGAGTTCTGAGTCCTCATGGGCAGTTGAAGCATGAGAACAGATTTCTTACCTGCTATGTAAACCCAGCACAGTTCATAGCCATACAGCCTGGCGCCTTATGTCAGCTGGGCTTTTGATTTCTTTCTTTCCTTTTTTTTTTTTTTTTGAAATGTCATCTGCTCCTAATCAGAGCTGAATGGAAACCTCCTCCAATTCTATCAGCTCAGGAGGATAGAAACCAGACTGGCAGGCATCTGTACAGCCCTTTTTCATGCCCTAACTCTGTTTTGCATCTGCCTTATTTTTATGCATTCCCTCCACCCCGCCTTCCCTCCCAAAACTCCAGCTTTCTGAGAATGCATGCCAACAGGGGAGGTCAACCTCAGAGAAAGGAAATTGGCATTAGTTGAGCACCTGCCATGGGCCACACCCCTTATACACCCTCATTGCCCTCCAGCTTCCCCATAGCTCCATGAATAGTATCACAGTTGAGGAAAACTAGATCCAGAGAGGAAGAGTTACTTGTCCAAAGTCACACAGATGGGAAGTTCTAGACCAGGACTTGGATGCAGATCCCCCCTCTGTAGAACCAGTTGCATTTTAGAGGGAGAAAATAGGGAGAGGGATGCCAGCCTCCTCCATCAGCAGCATCTGCCCACTCACCCCAGGACCTTTGCAGATGCTGTTGCCTGTATCTAGAATATGCTCTCTGTGTCTAGCTAACTCTGATTCAGATGTGATAATTAAAGTATGTAACAACTGGAGTGACACAAGCACTGACCAGTTAGAAAGGAATCTCTTCTTTTGTGCCAAGTGTAGACCTTTAGTTTGCTGTACATAGGAAGGTCCAGGGGACCTAGAGGGGGACCAAGGTGCCAGGGGGTGCATTCATGGGACTCAAGGCAGTATGTATTTATTGATATTAACTATCTCTTCCTCCAGAAAGCCTTCCTGACCTCCCTACACCATGCTTAGTATCAGGCCAGTGTAGGTCCCTTCTTTATGGGATCTGGTGTCATCTCTATACTGGGTTAGTCACCTGTCTTTTTTCTCTGGAGGACAAAGACTGAACTCAGAGCCTAGTGCAGAACCTGAAAGTGGTGCTCAGTAAATATCTACTGAATGAATGAATTCGTAGTTGGCGGTGGAAAGAGCCATGCCCTTTGGCAGGGTTGCCCAGGCGTTGCTGAGGGATGGACAGTAGGAAGCACGGGATATCCTTAATTCAGTCATGTTGCTCTGAAGCCTGAGCGAATGCTGCAGACATAGGAGCAGCAAAGTTTCTGCTCTCCGTCTGGCCTCACTCGGGGGGCTGTGCCAGCCAAGGGGCATCCTGGGAAGCCAAGAGTGATGGGGTCTTTGAGAACACAAGGGATTGGGGGAACAGCCTCTAATTTTACATTTCCTAGTCCTTTGTAAAGGAACAGGTAAGGCTTGCATATTTTTGAGCTGTAGGTTCAACAGCAGAGCTGCGATCAAGAGCTGGACCCTGGAGTCATACCAACGTGAGCTTCCTCAGTGTCTGGTTTAGGGACCTGGGGGCATTACGGATCAGCACTGACAGTCACTGAGAGCTTACCATGTGCCCAGTGCTGTCCTCAAGATCGAGTAGATTATCTCATGTAATCCTCCAAGTATATCCCTCTCCCTTAGGGGAGTATAAGTATACCCCTTAGAGGCTGCCCTTGTCCCTATGATACAGCTGGGAAAACAAGAACAGTCCCGAGGAGGGTGCGTGCCGGTCAGGAGGCCGGGTGAATCTGGACAGCTGGGTCCTTTGCGCTCTCCTCCACTGCTCTGTTGGCCTCTGGTGAACCTTCTCGTCTCTCTGAAACTCAGCTTCCTCATCTGTGAAATGGGGCTTGTCATACCTCATTTGCAGGGCAAGTAAATGTGTCAGTAATAATGGTGACCACAGGTGAGGCACTGGCTATGGCCGTGTTCTCTGCAGCCAGGACCTTTACAAGGACCATTCCCTTCGGTCCCCGCCTCCCGTGGGTGCAAGATGTCATCCCCATTTTACAGATGAGAAAACAGAGGCTCAGAAAAGCTAGAGCATTTGTCTCAGGCCACATGACTAGGAAGTGGAAGAATTGGGATTTCAAGGATGAAGCCTGACTCTTAAAGGCACAGGCAATAAATGGAGCAGACGATGCTGATTCCAGGATTATCAGACCCTGGAATCAGGGATGTGAAGACTGCTTCCAGCCTGCCTGACTTAGCTCCAAGAGGTCACAGCTGGTGGACCTGCCAGGGAGAGTTTAGCTAGATACATGGCAATGTTTTTCCTGCTAATAGTAATAATTCTTCTTATTTACTATGCACATGCTCTGTGCCAGGGGCTGCCTGAGTCCTCTGCATCAGGCCTGTTTGCTCCCCTGTTTCAGGAGGAGACAGCAAGAGCCAGGTGGACACTCTGATCTGCACCCTCAGCCGGACCAAAGCCCGCCTTAGCCCAGCTCAGGTCCTTGATCCAAGGCTCTTGGTACAAATCAGTTTCCATGTCTCTGAGGGTCCATCTCCAGCTGACACGTGAGGTGCTGAATCAAATATCCCTCCTACAAAAAGCTTTCATTGTTGTCACCTAGACCTGCCACCCTGTTTGTCTCAGAATAATCTGTCCAGGGGCATCTGGGTGGCTCAGTCAGTTAAGAGTCTGCCTTTGGCTCGGGTCATGATCCCAGAGTCCTAGGATTGAGCCCCACGTCAGGCTCCTTGCTCAGCAGGGAGCCTGCTTCTCCCTCTCCCTCTGCCTGTCATACCTCCTGCTTGTGCGCGCGCTCTCTCTCTCTCTCTATCTGTGTCACATAAATCAATAAAATCTTGGAAGGAAGGAAAGAAGGGAGGGAGGGAGGAAGAAAAGAAAAGAGAAGAGAAGAAGAAAGAAAAAAGAAAAGGAAAGAAAGGAAGGAAGGAAGGAAGGAAGGAAGGAAGGAAGGAAGGAAGAGAAAGATCCATTCAAGTGCTAGGGTCCAAGCCTCAGGGTCTCTCCATTCCTCTTTTTCTCAAGCCCCCACACCTAGTCTGTTAGCAAGTCTTGTTGGATCCATCTTCAGAATCTACCCAGAAATCCACCCACTTCTCACCACCTTCCTGGCCCCCTCTGGTCGGGCTCCCATCATTGTTCTCCCTGTACCCTGGTCTCTTAACTTCCCCCCTCCCCCTCTCCCCACAGTCTGTCCCCCTGACAGTAGCCAGAGGGCACCTGTGAGTACCTGAGGACAGCTGTGTCTGGCCTCTGCTCTTAACACTCCATGGCTCCCACTTCCCTTGGAGAAAAAAAACCCAAGTCCTGCCTGTAGCCCACAAGGCCCCACAAGCTCTGGCCTGTCCCCTGCCCGCCCCCATCTCCCCCTACCCCGCGGTCCTCCTCACTCACTGTGCTCCAGCGACATGAGCTTCCTTGTTGTCCCTTTTTAAAAAATATTTTAAAAATTTCTTTATTTGAGAGAGAAAGAGAGAGCACAAGTGGGGGGAAGAGTGGAGGGAGAGGGAGAAGCCGACTCCCTGCTGAGCAGGGAGCCCGACACGGCGCTCGGTTCCAGGATCCCGAGATCACGACCCAAGCCGAAGGCAGACATTTAACCAAATGAGCCACCCAGGTGCCCTTCCTTGTTGTCCCTTAAACACATCAGGCACAGTCCAGCCTCAGCCTTTGCACAGGCTGTTCCTTCTGCCTGGAATACCCTTCCCCCACGTCTTTGCCTAACTCCGCCCCATTTGCTTTGCTCAAATATTCTTCAGGATTATAACTTACTCATCTCTCTCCTGACATTCCCACTCCCCATTCTGTGCTTTATTTCCCTCCACAGTCCTGATGAGCTGCTACCAGACCACATTTACTTATCATTGGTTGGTGATTGTCCAACTCCACCACCGGAATCTCAGCCCTATGAGGGCAGGGGCTTCTGTTTCTTGTGCTCAGCGCTGTATCCCAGAGCTAGAACTGGACTTGGCAGGTGCTCAGTAGAAGTTTAATTGTGGTGAAATAGAGCTAACATAAAACAGACCCTTTTAAGCATTTTTTAAAATTTTTTATTTTTTATAAACATATTTTTATCCCCAGGGGTACAGGTCTGTGAATCACCAGGCTTACACACTTCACAGCACTCACCATAGCACATACCCTCCCCAATGTCCATAACCCCCCCCCCCTCCCCCCACCCCCCCCCCCCCCGCAACCCTCAGTTTGTTTTGTGAGATTGAGAGTCACTTATGGTTTGTCTCCCTCCCAATCTTTTAAGCATTTTTAAGTTTCCAGCTCAGTGGCATTAAGTCCGTTCATACTGTCCTGCAGTCATGCCCACTCTCCATCTCCCAGACATTCTCATCTTCCCAAACTGAACCTGTATCACCACGAAACACCAGCTCCCTCCTCCCTCTCCCAGTGCCTGGCGTCTACCATTTACTTCCCATGCCTGTGGTTCTGACTTCTCTAGGGACCTCCTGTGAGTGGAATCACACAGTATCTGTCCTTTTGTGCCTGGCTTCTTTCACTCAGGATGATGTCCTCCGGATTCACTGACATTGGAGCAAGTGTCAGCGTTTCCCTCCTTTTGAAGGCTGAATCGTATTCTATTGTATGGGCATACCACATTCTGTTTGTTCGTTCCTCCATCAGTGGATAGTTGGGCTGCTTCTATCTTCTGGCTACCATGAGTAATGCTGCTATGATATTTGCATGAGTGTGCAAGTAGCTCTTTGAGTCTTTGCTTCCGGCTCTTTGGGGTGCAGACCGGAAGTAGACTTGCTGGATCGTTCTTCCATTGTTTAAAAATCAAGATTTAACTCACTGGGGCCCTGGAGGTTTCACTGGCTAAAGCTTTTCTTCGACCTTTTGGAGCTAGACATAGGGGTGGGGAGCAGGCAGCTCGTGCTTCAGCTGTTTTTCAACACATGGGGAGGCAGATGGGTGAAATGTCTTCCTTCCCACCCTACCTGCTCTGGTATCTCAGGATACCCCTTGTTTGGGGAAGCGACTGTGGCATCAGAGAGACAACGTGTGGCATCTGAGACACAGTACCGCAAGTGGCTGGGAGCCCAGAGAAACCAGGACAGGCACGCTGGGGATGTGGACTGGAGATGGAGCTAATTTTAGTGGCTGGAGAGGCTGCAAGAAGAGAGCGAGAGAGAGAAAGAGAGAGAGAGAGTGTGTGTGTGTGTGTATGCACGCATGCGCGTGCACCCGCACACACCGTGACAGAGGCCTCATGGGGGAGGAGTTGCTAGATAAGTCAGTTTGGACAAAGTAAAATACTGGGGAGGAGACCCAGCCCCAGCCCAGAGGGTGGTCAGCCTGTTTAAAGGCACAAGTGCCAGGATCAAGGCGAGGAGGGGTAGTGTTAGTTGACACTTGGATTATAGAGACAGTTGTGGTTATGGAGCCTTGATCTACATGAGGCACTGTTCACCCATGTCATTCCGACAGCCATTCTAGGGGAAAGATATTGTTCCTCTCTCTTTTATGAGCAGGCAAACTGAGGCATGGAACTAAATACTTTCCCCCATCAGAAGCAAGGAATGAGCCAACCAGAGAAGTGAAAATACAGAATCAAGGGAAAAACAAAGATATATAAGCAAGAAGGCTCTCAGGGCAGAGGAGTTAGCTCTGAACTCCTTGAGGATGGCCAGGTTGAAGAGAAGAATGCAGGTGGCAGAAAGTGGCCGAGCACTGGATTTGGGAATCAGGATAGAAGTGGATGAAAATTCTGACTCTTCCACTCACTGGCTATGGGGCCACTCTGACCCTCAGCTTCCTTATCTGTGAAACAGCATTGTTGTGAGGATGGGCAGTAGGGGGCCTGCTCCAGGATAAATTCTCAGTGTATGGTAGTCATGGTTTTCCTTGTGTTTGGGGACAATATTGTCAGGTAAAGGGGAATTTATTTTAGGGGGTGGGGGGCAGTGGGAGAGAGAAAGAGAGAATCACAACCAGGCCCCACGTCTAGCGCAGAGCCTGACACAGGGCTCAGTCTCACAAACCTGAGATTATGTCCTGAGCCAAACTCAAGAGTTGAACACTTAACTGACTGAGCCACCCATGCATCCCAGAGGGGAAATTTCTTATCAATTCAAAAATTGCTTAAGTACCTACTTGCTTGAGTTCCTACTGTATACCAGGCCCTCAGGATATAGTAGTCAACAGGACAAGCCTGGTTCCTGCCCTTGTAGAGTCTCAGGATAGCCACACTGCACTCCTCAGCTTAATCATTCTCTGAAATTATAATAAGAATACCAGCCACTGGCACTTACTATGAGCCAGGCACTATTCTGGACCCTTTTAAAATAGTAGCTCATTTAATCTTCACGGAAGAGCCTGTAATCTAAGAACTGTTATTATCCACATTTTATACAGTAGGGAACTGAGGCACAGAGAGGTTAAGTAACTTGCCAAAGGCCACACAGCGAACCAGCAGGTGGTGGAGCTGAGAGTCACATGCAGGAGTATGGTCCCAGAGTCTGTGTTCTCTACCACCGTGCTTTCCTGCCCCTCTGATAGCAATAATCTTTGGTCACATTGACCAATGGCTATGTTGCCGTGTCCTTCACACACACTTTATTGGGCCTTTGCAGCAGTCCAGTGAGGCTGATTTTTAGTGATCTCCATTTGATGGAGAGAGAAACTGAAACACAGGCTGTATAAGTCCCTTGTTTGGGATCCTGCAGTGAGAACTCAGGGTTGCAAATTCAGGGTGGCCTTGGACCCCACACCCCAGCCTCCAGTGGCTCATAGAGGGAAGGCTTTCCTTGGTGCCTTTTTTCTCTTTTCCCTGCTTCTGTGTGAAGATAAACACCCTAAGCCCGTTTGCTGTAAACTGGGATATAATTAGTTAATGGAAGGTCAGTGCTTTAGAGATGGAAATTGCGGGGCTTTTTTTTTTTTCCCCCCCTCATCATTGTTGCCTGCATGCTAATACAGCACCGTGTGTCTTCTGTCAGACATTTTAGACAAATTCTAGTTTCCTCAAAATATTTTGCCACAGAAAGTATCAAGCGGGAAAGAGACACGGGCAGGGAGAGGAAATCCTCTGTCGGGTTTAAACAGAACAGCAGAGTGGTTTGGAGTCCCCAATCTCAAGTTTGGCAGAGGCTAGTTGGGGACTGACTTCTCAGCAGGCTGGGTGCCTCAGTTTACCTATTCATCAAAGGAGCAGGATCACGGGACCCTCTTCTCACAGGCTTCCCGACTGTCTCGCTAGCCCTGTCTGATCTGCCATTAACCACGCCCATTAGGTTTTTCATCTCCACGAGTTCTACCTGATCCTTTGAAACCAGCTTCATCTTTTATAGGGGATTGTGTTCCTACAGCAGAATTTCTCCACCTCAGTGCTGTTGACATTTGGGGCTGATAATCCTTGGCTGTGAGGGGCTGTCCTGTGTGCTGTGGGACATTGAAGAGCATCCCTGGTCCCCACCCAGGAGATGGCTAGGAGCACTGCCTGTCTCTCCCAAGTGGTGACAACCAAAAATGTCTCCAGATTGCCAAATGTCCCCGGGGGGTCAGAGTCCCCGCTGGCTGAGAATCGCTTTATAGATATTTTCAGGCATTATTTTATATTTTCTTAAATGTAACATGCAAAGAATTCTTTCATAATGAGTGTCTGATAACTTAAATATTTAACGGCTTTTCTTCCCCATCTCTTGTTGCTTTGAGTGTTTTCCTATTCTTGTTTATGAAGCTCATTCTCCTTGAGAATTCTCTGGGGCCTGAGATAAAGGTATATCCTTCCTGGAAAATATGCATTTACTTGCTTCCAGGTGTCTGGGGTGCTCCCATTCCAAGGCCTGCTTCAACTTTTGGACCACCCACATGTTGAGAATTTAGGGCACCAGTGTTTCCAAAAAACCATGCCAGCTTGTGGTTATAATTTCACAAAGACTTATTTTTCTCCTCTGCTGAATGCCAGAGCAACTTTCTTGAAAATCTCTGGGGAAGAGAGGATGGAGTAAATTGGCTCCAGGTTTCTTACCCTAAAGCAGTAGCTCCTTGGAGCCCTATCCCAATTCGAGGTGGGAAGGTTTCCTTTTAGATTTCTCAGTCTTCGTAGGCCTTGGGCTTTGCTTTTTGCTCCTGATCCCCAAGAGGCCGTGAACCTCGAGGCAGCTGTTTTCTGGGTTAGGCAAATGTCCTTGGAGCAGAAGTGGGTTTGATGCTTTGCCTGCTTCCTGGAGGCTCCTGGTTTCACTTAAATTTGAAGCCGATAATTATCTACTTACATTGTTGGGCTTTCCATGCTTCAACATGAGGGTCTTTAGCTTTTATGCAGGATTTGTGATTGCTTCCAGCAAGAGGTCCAGTCTGATTACCCAGCCTCCTTTTACCAGAAACAGAGGTCTGTGGATTATATAAATGAGCAGAGCATCAAGCGCAGTACTTGGCATGTGTTGGCTGTTTTGATTGTTACTGAGAGTGTAGTTGAAAGGGAAGGCAGAGCAGTGAAGTCTTGGTTAGGGGCATTTCCTGCAGGGCAGGAATGGGATGGAGAAGTCGGGGTGGGGGATATAGGTTTTCTTGGGTGGTATTTTCGATTTTAGCCAATATTGGTCCAAAGCCTTATTTATTTCTTGGGGTAGCTCTAAGTACCCAAAACTCCACATTGCTCCAAGAGTTTCTAAAAGAAAATTCTCTTTGGGACTCAGTGCTGGTCCACGATGAAGCACTGACTGCTCCATTTTCCCTCCTCCCCCATCCCTACCCCTAAGGTATACATTGTGTGTACACACTCACACACAGCCCCATCAACTTGGTGTATGAGTTTAGGTGCTACAACTTCTCCCCATTCCTGGCCAGACAGTAAAGAAATGAACTCACTAACCTTCCATCACACATTCTGCCATTCAAGTATGAAGCATACTGACTTGATCTCCTTTCTATCTTGTCCTCCATTCTCTGAGCTCTTTGGAGACAGGGACCAGCGTTGTCTGTTTCTGAATTCGCTAAAGCCTTGTGCCTGACAAGCAGGCAGGACTTCTGAAAATGTGTTGAATGGAGTTGCCTCCTCTTGAGATGCACCTAGAACAGGAATCTTATTGGCCTAAAGCAAATTTAAGGTTGTAAGACTATATATCAGGGGTTCCCAAGACCACCTTCAGATTTGATGATTTGCTAGAAGGGCTGCCGGGACCCAGAAGAGCTGCAATTCTCACAGTCACAGTTTATTACAGGGAAAGGATACAGATTAAAATCTTCAAAGCGAAAAGAGCTAGGGAAGCATCTAGGAGAGACCAGGCAGGGCTTTCTGTTTCCCTGTTCCCAGGGGAATCTGAGTGCTCAACAGCAATGACAGGTGACAACATGTGTGGTGTACTGCCAACCGAGGACCCTCACTCCAGCCTTGGTGTCCAAGGTTTTTACTGGGCTCAGTCTCAGAAGTGTGGAACACCCATGTGACTGTCTTTAACTGCCCCAGCACCCCCGGGGATCAAAAAGGCACAGCATGCCCCACGGCCCCAGATGAACACAAGCAGACATTCACCATAAATCACACTGTCAGCATGGACTACCTCACGTGGCCCAAGGCCCCAAATATACAAAGACACTCTCAGCAGACAGGATATTCCAAGATTATCCCCGAGGAGCCAGTCAAGGGCTGGTCCCTTGGAATATGTATGGTTTGGATTATGGAATATAAATCTCACCAAGTCATTTCACCTCATAAAGTCCTCCAGAGGGGATCGGTGCTCTTAGCAGAGCACCTGAGACCCTGTGTTCTGTGGCTTTTGTCCATTTTGCCAGTGTCATCTCTCCTCTCTAACACTACCAAACTTCTTTAAGATCCTCTAGCATCCTGTGCTTTCTCTCACTGGGCAGCCTCAGGGGTATTCATCCTTCTCTGTGAAATACTTCCTCCTCTTCCTCTAACTCTCTTGCCTTCAGGTCCCAGAATTGGTATCATTTCGTCCAAAAATCCTTCCCTGAGCCTCCAAGTCCATAGTCAGAAGCCTCCTTTTTTCTCTGAGAATACCTTTCTACCAGATTTCTTATCCTGTTATATTATCGTTGAGATTTTAATGATCTCCTTTCTTCCCATGAGACTGTGGGTTCCATGAGAGCAGGGTCCTACCTGATCAGTCCATTGTCACATCTCCAGTGCTTGCAACATCCTAGGTACACAATCAGTGTTTGTTATATTGTATGGCAATACTATGTTGTAACAAGAGTTCTCAAAAGAACAGTGGTTTGAAACAATAAAGAATGTTACTTCTTCCAGAATAGCTCTGAGTTGAGCCATACAGATTGGCAGGGGTGCCCCAATCCACAAAGTCATTCAGGGATCAAGGTTTCTACCTTCTTTTTGCTCTACAACCATCAGGGGTGTTTGGCATCATTTGCACAAAGCTGACTGGCAGAAGAAAGGGTAGAGGGGTATCCCCGTCTCTGAAGTCTCAGACCTGAAAGGGGTCTGTGTCGCTTCTGCTCACAGACCATTGCTGGAAACTTAGTCATGTGATCACACCTAGCTGTGAGGGATGCTGGGAAATGTAGTTTTCTTTGGGCAGCCACAGGCTTGGTTGACCGTAGAAGGCAGTGGGGGAGGGGTGGGTTTTGATGGGTATTCAGTAGTTAATACCATATTTATTTAATCACCCTGTCAAACAGGATGTCTCTTATATGGAGTTGCTATAAAATGAATGGGCAGAATTGAGAGCGGAGGCACATCACCTCATTTTTGCCTGCCTATATTCGTCAAGCTGATGCAAAATGTACCACAAATTTGGTGGCTTAAACAACAGAAATTTATTTTCTCAGAGTTCTGGAGGCTGGAAATCTGAAATCAAGATACTAGCAGGGCCATGCTTCCTCTGAAGGCTCCAAGTTTTGTCTCCTCCAGCTTCTGATGGCTGCAGGCCGTCCTTGGCTTCTGGTCACATCATTCCAGTCTCTTTCTCTGTGGTCACATGACCCCTTTCTCTTCTCTTCCAAAACTCTCTCTGTCTCTTATAAGTATACATGTGGCTGCATTTCGGGGCCTCCCCCCAATAATTCAAGAAGAAGCTTCTCCTTTGGAAGCCTTTAACTTAATCACACTTGCAAAAATCCCTTCTTTTCCCCAGTGAGGCCACGCTTACAGTTTCTGGGGATTAGGATATGGAACTTTTTTTTTTTTTAAGATTTTATTTATTTATTTGATAGACAGAGATCACAAGTAGGCAGAGAGGCAGGCAGAGAGGCGGGGGAGGGGGAAGCAGGTTCCCTGCTGAGCCGAGAGCCTGATGATCCCAGGACCCTGAGATCATGACCTGAGCTGAAGGCAGAGGCTTAACCCACTGAGCCACCCAGGCACCCCTGGACCTGTCTTTTGAGGGGTCGCCATTCAGCCTGCTTTGCCCAGAATGCTCTTTGGAATTCAGCTTCTGACCTCTGGGGGTCCTGCTTCATTCTACTTGCAAGGTGCCAGTCACTGTTTTTTGGACTTTACAGGAATTAACTAATTTCATTCCACAGAGAAGTTGAAACACAGGGGTTAAGTAACTCACCCAAGGACACACAGTAATCGACAGAGTCCGGATTTGAACGTGTGTGATCTAACTCTACATATGTGTTCTAACCCCCTCACGAGTGTTGTCCCAAATACTTTCTGAGCTTCTGCTGTGCTAAGTGCCAGGAAGGAAAAGAACATGGGACTAGGAAAGCCCACAACAGAGTGGGGTAGGGGGTCTGCAGCTTGATCTAAGATGCCCTGGGTCTTATTTAACTCCTTTTGCTAAATTGGCTAGAGAGGTCCAAGCCAAGTGCAGAAGACCAGGCATTTGCAGGCAGAGCCGAATAGGAACAGAGATTCTGCTCCTGGTTGTGTGGAACCTGCCTTACTGCCTCCAGAATGGACTGTGGGTGGGCTCTTCCAGTTGGGAAGCCAGGTGCCTCCATTCTTAGCCCTCGGCCACTCTCTCCTGCTGTCGCCACAGCTACTGGGCATGCAGAAACTCGAGCGTGACAGCTTTCCTTCCCTGTCCCTGCCCAGTGGAGTGGAAACCCCCCGGGACCCGGACACCGAGCGTGTGCAGGCAGCACAGAGCAGCCCAGCTAATGCACGGCTTCTCTCTAGCCCTCCGGATGCAAGCTGACAGATTGGCATCTGGCTGCCTGCCAATGTCCAGCGCATTCTTGGCAGTTGCTTTCTGACCTGGACAAGTGGCTGCCCACTCGGGGAGGGAAACGCTGGTCTCTTTTGAAAGACCGCGAGTTTTGAGATGGTCGTTGGAAACATCCTTGGAACCGTTCTTAGCGTTGCCCTGTCCAATTCAGTCACCACTAGCCATATGCGGCTATTCACATTTTTCTTAATTGTGGTGAAATGTACATAACACAAAATTTAACATTTCCACCATGTCTAGATTAACAGTTCAGTGGCATCAAGTACATTCATTCTGTTGTAAACCATCACCACCATCCATCTCCAGAACTCTTTTTGTTTTGCAAAACTAAAATTCTGTCCCCGTTAAATATTAGGTCCCCGTTTGCCCCTCCCCCAGGCCCTGGCACCCTCCCGTCTACTTTCTGTTTCTATGACTCTGACAACTCTAGGGATCTCATGTAAGTGGAATTATACAGTATTTGTTCTTTTGCCAAGGGCTTCTTTCCCCTAACATTATGTCCTCAAGGTTCATGCATGCTGTGGCAGGTGTCCGAATTTCCTTCCTTTAAAGGCTGACTAATATTCCATTCTACGGTTACACCACATTTTTGCTTATCCATTCCTCTACTGATAGGCATCTGGCTTGCTTTCGCCTTTTGGCTACTGCAAACAATGCTGCTATGAACACGGGTGTATGGGTGTTCAAGTCCCAGTGTTCAGTTCTTTGGGATATCTACCCAGAAGTGGGACTTTCAGATCATATGGTGATTCCATGTTTCAGTTTGGTGGTGGTGGTGGTGTTGTTTGAGGAACCACCATCCTAACATTTTAATCAACGAAAATCAAGTTAAATTTAAAGTTTGATTTCTCAGGGTACCTAGGTGGCTCAGTCAGTTAGGCATCTGCTTTCTGCTCAGGTCATGATCCCGGGGTCCAGGGATCGAGCCCTGCATCAGGCTCCCTGCTCAGTGGGCAGCCGGCTTCTTCCCTCACCTTCTGCCCCTCCCCCCCCAACTCATGTTCTCTCTCGCTTGCTCTGCTCTCTGTCAAATAAATAATCTTTAAATAAAATAAGGTTCAGTTTCTCACGCACACTAGCCACATTTCTAGTGCCCAGTAGCCACACATAGTGGGTGGCTACTGGATTGCACAGTGCAGATAGAGAGCAGTTCCATCCCTGCCGGAGGCTCTCTCAGCCCTGCTCCCACGTCCCGTGGGAACCAGCACAAGCAGGAGAAAGTCACAAGCCAGACTCCTCGCACCTGCCAGGATGGCTATTACGGCAAAAACAAAAGACAACAAGTGCCAGCGTGGATGTGGAGAATTTGGAGCCCTTGCCCACGGCTGGTGGGGATGCAGAATGGTGCACCCGCTACGGAAAACAGTGTGAAAGTTCCTCAAAAACTTAAAAATAGAACTATCATATGATCCAACGATCCCACTTCTGGGTATTTATCCAAAAGAATTGAGATCAGGATCTTAAAGGGATATTAACACCCAGTGTTCATTGCCGCACTATGCGCAGTAGCCAAGGTCTGAAACAACAGAGGTGACTGTTGGCAGATGAGTGGGTCAAGGAAACGTGATCCATGCATACAACAGAATATTACTCCGCCTGAAAAAAAAAAAAAAAAGAAGGAAAATCTGCAATATGCAGTCACTCTGATGAATCTTGAGGGCACTGTGCTGAGAGTAATAAGCCTCTGTAGGGTGGTTGCCAGGGGCTGGGGGTGGGGGATGGGGAATGGCTAATCAACATGCCTGAAGTTTCAGCCAAGCAAGATGAATGAGCTCCAGAGATTTGCTATATAACACTGTACCTAGAGTCAACAATAATGCTCTGTGCACTTAAAAATTGGTTAAGAAGGTAGCTCTTGTGTTGTGTTTTTACACCAATAAAAATAAAATAATGGGGCACCTGGGTGGCTCAATGGGTTAAAGCCTCTGCCTTCGGCTCAGGTCATGATCCCAGGGTCCTGGGATTGAGCCCTGCATTGGGCTTTCTGCTCAGCAAGGAGCCTGCTTCCCTTCCTCTCTCTGCCTGCCTCTCTGCCTACTTGTGATCTCTGTCAAATAAATTAATTAAAAATCTTTAAAAAATAATAAAAAAATAAAATAACAACCACAACAAAAAGAATTCCTAGAGCCAACAGAAGGACATGGGCCAAGCTGATGAGAGACTCATCTAGCTCCAGATCTGTCGTGCACTTGCTAGGCGACCTGGGACAGGTTTCTCAGCCACTCTGTAACTTTTTCCTCATCAGTAAAATCAGGAGACTGGGCTCCAAGTGATGAGACCCTGGCTGGTTCTAAATGTATCACTCAGCAGCTCTGGACACAGAAAGGAGAACCTTGTCAGCCCAGCTCTGACATGTGGGCACCTCTGTCTTCACCTTGGGGTAATAAAGCCGGCATATGGGGAATTCAGAGGGAGCTCACAGGGGCTTTCTGGGATTGTGTCCAGTGCCATTCCTTACACACCTTTTAGTGTCTGTACCACTCCCTCCACTCCACACCTCACCCTGTCTCTGTCTCAGAGAAAGACAGGATTTTCCATGGCCCCAATTCTGCCCTTACCTCTGCCCCCCTCTCAAGTCACTGCCCTGTCGCTCTCCAGCTTCCTGAGAATGTGGCCCACATTCCGCGTCCGTGTCAACCCAGCAGCCTGTGTTCCCACACTCCCCAAGACACTTTGGGAAGGAGAAAAGTCCCCCGTGTGTAGGCCAGTTGTCTTATTCAGGCATCTCAGAACTTCTCGTTCTTGAAGATTTAGAGGCATGCTGACACTCTCTTTTTTCAGCTCACTGATGCTTCTTGGCTTGCATTTCTTCTTTTCTAATGACTCTTTCCCAGTTCCTGTTATGGGGTCATGAGGGTCTTCTGTCCACCTAGCAGACTTCAAGGTACAATCCACAAATTCCTTAGCATGGCTCCCAGATTCAGCCTTACCTGGTGGTCTCCCCCTGCTCCGCTGTCTCCCCCCACCCCACTCACGTCTCCTGTTCTCCCCCAACCCCCATCCACGCAGCCTTTTCATACCTCCAGGCGTGTGCTCATACTGTGCTAGCCCCTACGTCACCCTCCTCCCTTCTTCATTCAGGGGTTATCTCCACTCCCCAGAGCTGAGCTCTGTTCCCTTTGTCATGTCCCAGAGCAAGTGCTGCATACATAGAGCAGAAGTTAAGAGCCCATACTTTGAAACCCGGCTACCTGGGTTCGAATCCCAGCTCTGCCACTTACCACCTGTGTATCTTTCAGCAAGTTACCAGCCTCTTTGAGCCTTAGTTTCCTCGTCTGTAGCATGGAGGTCAATAAGAGTAGCTTCTTCATAAAGTTCTTTTGAAGATGAAATGAAACAATATGGGGAATAGTGTTAGCTATTATTAGTATGACATTTAATACAGTATTTGGGTAGGAGAGGAGCCATGTCACATTTCTATTTATATCTATGCCCCTGATACTAAGATAAGTGACCAAAAAAAGAAAAGAAAAATGACTACCAAATAGATGCTCGATTTAAGTAAATTAAAATAAACTGAATTATCACCTGTTCACAGATGACATCTGCTAGGATAGGCTAATTGCTGTAACAAACAACCCCCAGATCTCAGTGGCTTGGGATTGTTCCTTGCACGTGTCACAGTTTGATCAGAAGGGGGAGGTTGGGCTGTGCTCTATGTAGTCATGCAGGGACCCAGGCTCTATGCACCTTGGATTCCACCATCTGCAAGGGCCATGGAGTCCTCCTCTGGATCCTCTGTAGTTGGATGTAGATAGGAGAAGAGAGAAAAGAGGGTCTTCAGGAGGTTTTAGGGGCCAGGCTCTGGGAATGGCTTCTATCACTTCCTCCCACATGCCCCTGGCCACATTGTCTCATGACCTTGTCTTGATGCAAGCAGTGGTGAGAAATATAACCTAGCAAGATGCCCAGACAAGAATGTGGAAACCGGAGAACATCTAGTTAGTCTGTGTTGTGAGCCCCGGCCCCAGGCCTGTGCTCAGATTTCTCTGGGGAGCTCCATGGCTAATCAGCAGGCAACTCAAATCACTTAAAATCCCAGCCTGTTCTCCTTCCCCTCCTACTCAGTGACACCACACCCACCCCACTCACCCAAACCAGGAACTTGGACACCATCATTGCCTTCTTTCTCTCCCTCTCTCCCCTCATCCACCCGAAATCTGTCAAGCCCACCACCTGAAGGTGTCTGGGAGGCATATGTCCATTTTCCTGCATCCCCTTCATCCTTCCTGAGTTCAGGGTTTTCATCCTTACCTGGACCACCTGGACCTGGGGCCACCATCCTGTTGGGCTTCCACCGCCAGCATCCTTCTCCCCACACCCTCACCCACCATCTGAACTTCCAAACAAACTATTGTCATCTAATATTTAAGTTTATCAAATCACTTCCCACTTCAGACACTGAAATCGTGGTCTTCAAACCCTTTCAAATCAATGGGACCCTTTCTACCAAATTAATCTTACCTTTAAATAAACTTCTGATTTTAGAGGTGCCTGGGTGGCTCAGTCGGTTAGGTGTCCAACTCCTGATTTTGGCTCAAGTCACGATCTCAGGGTTGTGAGATCGAGCCCTGCGTCAGGCTCCCTGCTTAGCATGGAGTCAACTTGGGATTCTCTCTCCTCTGCCACTGCCCCCCCGCTTGCTCCCACACACATGCACACTCCCTCTATCTCAACAACAACAACAACAAAGAATAAAAGTAAGTAAGTGCACCTGCATGGCTCAGTTAGGTATCCTACTCTTGATTTTGGCTCAGGTCATGATCTCAGGGCCATGAGGTCAAGCCCTACATCAGGCTCCCAGCTCAGCGTGGAGTCTGCTTGTCCCTCTCCCTCCCCCCATTTGCACTTACTTTCTTGCTCTCTCTCAATAAAATAAATAAATAAAATATTTTTAAAAAATAAAATAAATAAACTTTGAATTTTAGGAGAATTGGGGGTTTATAGAAAGGTTGCAGGGATAGTACAACGTTCCTATCTACTTCTCACCCAGTTTCCCCAGTGTTACCGTCATAACTTACCGTCACAGTACCTTGGTCAAAACTAAGAAATTAACTTTGGTGCATTACCATTAGCTGAACTTCTAAAGTGTTACTTGAATCCCAATAGGTAAAGCAATAAAAAAGGAGTTTTGAAGAAGATAAGGACTTTCCAGAAAGTTCCACCTGCCCAGTCTACACCTCACTTCCCCTTGCCCATGAGGTGGCCCCTGAGGCACCTCTGAGAAACCCAGTTTGAAGTCACTGACCTCAGGAAAAACGACAAATTCTTTGTTGTGGCCACACTGGCCCTTGCCTAACTCACCGCCTTCTTTCTCCCTGTCCTCCTTTCGGTCATTCAACAAACATTTACTGAGCATCTGCTGTGTGCAAGACCATTTTCTAGGTGCCAGGAACATCATACAGTTTCCAGAATTCATGAAGCTGATAATCTAGTAGAGGGAAGACAAACTATGGACAATAACCTTAATAAATGAAATACAGAGTACATAAATTGTGATGAGTGTTATAGTAAAAAATATAACCAAGAAGGAGCGGAGGGAATGTTGGGTAGGGTTGCAACTTTAATTCCCTTTAATCAGGGAAGCCCTGACTGAGGAATTAAAAGGATTATTTTGCCTGTTTTGTGTCAAGAATAGACTGAAGGGATTGTGGAGGTGGGGACACTAATTGGGAGGTGACTGGGGAGATGGATTTGCCATTGACTGTGATGGGAAGGGCGGTGGTGCAGATTAGGAGCTGAGCTTTGGACATGCTAAGTTTTCCCTGCCTGGTAAGGAGGGTAGCTCTTGTGTTGGGGTATTTGGAGTCTGAAGTGCAGGAAGAGGAGACAGAGCTGGAGATACAAATGTGACAGTATCAGCCTGCGGAGGTTATTTTTAGCTATGAAAGTGGATAAGGAAGTGGATTGTAAGGGGCACCAAGCACTGAGCCTGGGCTGGCTCTTCCAACATTAAGGAGGCTGGGGTGATGAGGACAGAATAGCACAGGAGACAGAGAAGGAGCCAATGAGAGGAGTGTGGGTTCTGGACACTGTGCAGTAGGAGGGAATGATCGCTAGTGTCCACCAAGGCCAATGGGTGGATTCAAATGAGAAATGAGACCTCAGCAGAATGGAGGTCTTCGGTGATCCTTGCCAGAGCTGCTCTGAGCAGAGGGAGAAGCAGAGACCCTTGGAGGCATTACTCATGGCTCTAAAGAGTTTGCTGTGACAGGGAGAGGGGGAGAGATGGGGTGTTAGCTGGTGGGAGAAGTGGAGTTCAGGGGTTTTCTTTCCTCAAAGTGAAGAGATTCTGACAGATTTTATGCTGATGGGAATAACCCCGTAGGAAGGAGAGACACAGAGATGTCAGAAAGGAGAGGGCTGGCAGGAGGGATATCTCCCAGTGGACCAGAAGGGATGGGATTGGGTGTGGAGATGACACGGGTCATCTACACCCACACAAGGGAAGGCACAGTGTGGTTATAAGTGCTGGGGCTGGGGAGGAGACATCAGGTGGGGGCCATGGGAGTTCTCTTCTAATGCTTCTATTTTCTCACAGTTTATCAAGGAAGGTTCCTTTTTTTTTTTTCTTTTAGAGGGAAGGAGGGATGGAGAGGAGGGGGGACAGAGGGAGAGGGAGAGAGAGA
The DNA here is from genome assembly GCF_022355385.1 of Mustela nigripes. Taxonomy (NCBI): domain Eukaryota; kingdom Metazoa; phylum Chordata; class Mammalia; order Carnivora; family Mustelidae; genus Mustela; species Mustela nigripes. The sequence continues at coordinate 9,349,267 of NC_081558.1, read as the reverse complement.
ATCTTAAGCAGGCTCCACACCCAGCATAGAGCCCAACATGGGGGCCCATCTCAAGACCCTGACTGAGATCATGACCTGAGCCAAAATCGAGAGTCAGAAGCTTAACCGACTGAGCCAACCAGGTGCCCTTCAAGGAAGGTTCTTGAACTACAAAGTCTAGTCCATTCAATAATTATTTGTCAGGTGGGGAGGTGCTCTGGATCAGGCTGGCCCTGGTAATACAGCTGCAAACAAAGGCATGGCTGAGCACCTGCTGTATTCGTACTTCAGGTCCAACAGAGAGGCCACATATGTACCTGTGGGACTGTTAGACCAGCCATCTTAAATGTCAGCCACGAGTGATGTTCACTTCTTCCTCTCTCCCATCTCCCACCACCTCATCTTCCTCTTGCTGGATTTTAAGTCTCTCAACCCCCACTCTTTCCAGAACACTCTTCACTCCACTCCCTACCGTGATCCTGTCCCCACCCCAAGGCCAGCACGCTATCTATCATTCCGGAAAGCAAAGTTCCAAAGAATCAAGATTGTATCAATGGGCCCGTCTCCGTGGCAACAGTCATGAATGAGCCAAGCAAGGTAACCCTGGAGATGGCGTGAATGAGAAGTGGTCCGTTGCCACAGAGACGTGCTGAATGGAAAGGCCCCCACGAGCGGGGATACGTCACTGAGACAGAACAGTCGGCATGAAGTCGGTGTGCCTATTTTCAACTCAAGAGTTACAAAAATACATTTTTAAAAAGCTCACGATCCACCTCGCTTCTCTTCCTTGCCTCCTACCCCTTCTTTACCCTTCATCCTACCACTCAGCCCAGGCTCACCAGGCCTCCTTCCAGCCCCTCGAGGACACCCTGGGGACTGCTGCCTCGCCATGCGTCTCCCTCCCCAGGCCAAGTTGGTGCTCCTTTGACCAACTCCTGTCTGACCTTTTGAAACCAACAAGGTCCTCAGAAGCCAAGAGCTGACGAAAAGGACATGAGCCACATTTGGAGGGCAAGAACAGTCCATAAACTGGACCAACTCAGCCTCCATCTGTGAAGGTTACCCCTTTGGTTAGATTGGTTCTCCAACAGGGAGCTGACCTCATAGCCCCAGCACAGAGGTGCTGATCTCTGAGGTACTGATCTGATCACGTGGGCGATGGGAAACATGCCCTCAGCACTGCATGGAAGCTGCCGGAGAAACTAATCATTGTGTTTGCCTCTCTAGGGCGATTCTGAGGGACTTGGCAGTAAGTGTGCAGAGAAAATTTACCTTTTCACAGCAAATGCACTATGTTTTCCTGAATTGCATACTACGTGTGTGCGTTATCTTCCCCAAAACCAGCAGAGAATGGTCGTTGTCTTAGTTCATTCAGACTCATTTCCAGTCCATAGACTGGGTGACTTGTAAACAACAGAATTGTGTTCTTCAAAGTTCTAGAGATTGGGAAGTCCAGGATCAAAACACTAGCAGATATGGTGTCTGGTAAGAGCCCTCATCCTGTTTCACAGATGGGTCCCCTTGGAGTCTCTCCACCCCCATGACCTAATCACCTCTTTAGAGAAGGGGCCCCTTCTCTAAATACCATCACATTGGGGGTTAGGATTTAGAAGCACGGAGGTGAGCAAAATATTTTCCTTTTGGGAGAAATGAGGCCCAGAGAAGTTAAGTGATTCACCCAAGTGGCAAAGCCAAGATTCAAAATCAGGCAGTCTGGATGCAGAACTCAGGCAGAAAAAAGAGAATGTGACTGGAGCTGTGTGCATGCCTGTGTGTGTGTGTGTGTGTGTGTGTGTGTGTGTGCATATGTGCACGGGTGCACGCACATGTGCTTGTATGCTGGAAGAGAAGAGCAGCAAAAGAAGAATCTACAGAAGGTCAGCAGGGACCTGGCCATGTTTTAAGGGGTTGGGACTTTAGCCTTAAAGTACAAGGGAGCCATGGAAGGATTCAGACAAGGGGTGGATACAATCAGATCTTTATTTAGAAGGATTACCCTGGTTGCACCATGATAGCCAGAATGCAGGTATGTATGAAGGAGTCCACCTGCCTAGGTACAGGAATGTCTACTCACTTTCTCTGCCCTGCACAGTATCAAGGGACAGACCGAACGTGGCCAAGTTGAGCAGCCCCACTTGGAGGTCAGACAGTGGATGTGGAATATATCAGCCACTTGTCCTCCTCAAACCCCAAACTGAGGCAATCCTGAACTAATGAAGGGATCCATTTCCCTGCTTTGTAAAGCTCTCCTGTAGAAGACATCCTCCAATGGTTCTGGTGTGGGCAGTGAGAGAGGAAGGCAGTGCAAATGAATCCTGACTCTGCCACCTCCTGCCTCTGTGACCTTGGCCAAGTCAGCCAGCCCTTCTGGGCCTCAGTTTCCTTATCTAGAACATGGGCCCAGTAATAGCCTCAGGGGGTTGCAAGTGTTGTCAAATACTCAGAACATCATCATAACAGTGAGAATGATGAGGACCACCTGGGCTTAAATCATCTCCCTCTCTTGTAAGCTGTGTGACTTGAGGCAGATTCCTGAACCTTTCTGGGCCTCATTTGTTTCATCTGTTCAGTGGGGATAATAATACTCCAATGTTCAGTGGGATAATAATTCCTTCCTAGAGTTCTGAAGAGAATTAACTGGTATAATCCATGTGAAGCTCTTAGAAGAGGGCACAACTCCTTGTAAGCGTTTAATAAATATTAGAGCCTATATTCATGATGGGAATAGTAATGCCTTCAGATCACTCCATCATCATCACTGCTACCAGCGGCCTCTCTCCCGCTGCCCTGCGGTGTCATCAGTTCTTGAATGGAATTCCACACATGTTCCCTCAGGGTGGCCACATTTAGCATCAGCGACCTGTCCCTGGGTACTGTTACCTCACTTCCGGAAAGCACTTTGGTGCTCCATGTGCTTTGCAGATTGGAAAGATCATGGGGCTTACACGATCTCGAAGCCAACGTTAGATCCTTGTGCCAGGCAGGTGGAGGACAGGCAGGGTAGAGCTCTCGTGCTTTCTCCCCCTGACCACCTCTGCTTTGCTCTGGGCCATTTCCTGTCCTGTTTGAGGCAAGCTGGGCCCCTTCCCGCTTTCAGCTTTCCTGAGAGAGGGCATCTTCCTGATGGAAGGCCTAGAAGCCCACGCCTGGTGCCATCATTTCAGCACTGAGAAGCTTGTCCTCAAAATCATCAAGAATCATCAGAAGGCCACTGTCAGCTCTTTAGGCCACAACACATGTTTCTGCAGGTGGCAGTGAGCCTGGATTCAGTGCAGGGCTCTGCTCTGCACTCAGGTGGCCTGCCCATTCTCCTGAGCTTGGGGCAGGAACTGTGACCTTTATTTCATTCACAGACACTTACACAGTGCTTACTATAAGCTTCACCGTGTGTGTGTGTGTGTACATATATGTGTGTGCCTGTGAAGCTCTCCTGAGCACTTTGCAAATATCAACACATGTAACCCTCCCAGCAACCCATTTGGTAGATGAGAAGACTGGGGCACACAGAGGTTAAGTTACCCCTTACCCAAGATCACACAGCCGGTGAGTGAAGGGGCCAGGATTGATCACGTGTACCTCCCCACCCTTATAACAGTCACCAGGCACGTTTCTGTGGGGCTTGCCATATTCACAGACCAATATACAACAGGGTGTATATTTTTCAAACAGACTAAATGAACAGCTTTGCTTTAGGATCCTCTTGGGCTTGTCTAGGATATGTCAGCTCTATGATGTGGGCTTGAACAAAACAAATTCCAAAAGACCTAGATCTAAGGACAGAAAACCTGGGTTCAAATCCTGACCCTCCCATTTCCTTCCTGAGTGCCTTCTCTGAACCTACTGTTTGATCTGTAAAGTGGAGATAATTAGAATCTCCACTTTCCTGAAATGCTGTGAGTGCTCAGGTAGGTTTTTACACATAAAGTTCGTAGGGCTTTCTGGGCACAGAGCACTTGACCAAACCAATCCCTCCCTCTCTGTTTACCTATCCATTGATTTACTGAACAGCTACTATGTGCCAGGAACTGTTCTAGGTGATGGGGATACCTGTGACCTATGATCTAGCAGGATGGGGTTTACAAACAAGAACAGGATGCTAGAAGGTGAAGGGTGCCATGGGAAAATGGTAAAGTTGGGTAAGAAGGTTGCCAGTATTGGGTGGTGCTACAGGATGCCGTGTTCAATGGTGTGCGGTCACAGCAGGCATTACTGGGAAGGTGACATTTGAGCACTTAAGCAGACTGAGGTGTTGACACATATTACTACCATTTGTAGGCACTAATATGAGTTTAAATTTAATGTGAGTCAAATCTCACTTATGCCTTTATTTATTTATTTAGAAAGCATGTGCATGTATGAGTTGGGGTAGATGCAGAGGGAGAGGGAGAGAATCTTAAGCAGACTCCATGCTTATCACAGAGCCTGGTGCAAAGCTCAATCTCATGATCCTAAGATCATGCATGACCTGAGCCAAAACCAAGAGTCAGACACTCCAACTGAGCCACCCCGATGCCCCCTCGCTTGCCCTTTTAATTTGCCTGAGATCCAAAACTTGGCTAAAGAGCTAGGTCTCTTGGGGTCCTCCTTGTTCCTGTATCTCACAGATCTTTATTAAGATTCTGGCCTGAGGAATCCACTCCCACTGGGAGAAGGGGCTTTCTCCCCTGCCTATCTGCCAGATTGTGGGGGAAGCTATGAAACAAAGAGTTCAGAGACATCTTAAAGCTGGTCAGATGGTGAGGAGATGACGAGATTTGCTCGCAGGGAGAACAGGAGCCACGCGGAGGGAAGAGACTGTGTTAGTTAACACCAGCTGCTATAACAGATAAAACCCAAAGCCTCCAGCTTAAGAAAATATATGAAAGAAAAATAAACTTCTAAAGTGCAACTGGTGAGAGATGGTATAGGGTGAAGAGGTAGATGAGAAAATATGGCTCCATACAGTCACTCAGGGATTTGGGGTGATTGAGGCCCTGCCTTTTTCAACATGTAATTTCCAGTATTGCACTAAGAGTCTGCTCCCAGCCAGCAGGTTAGCAGAAAGGGAGAGTGGAATGAGAGGTATTTGTGGGCTTGGCCAGGGAGTGATGTACCTCCCTTCTGACTCCATTCCATTGGCCAGAATTTAGTCACATGGCCCCACCTAGATGCAAGGGAGAATGGGAGGTGTAGTTCCTGACCTAACAGCCATTTCCCAGCCACCCCACAGAAGGAGAACGTGAATCTTCACGCAGCACACCATGCTTGTACCGTGTTTGTACCGGGAATTCAGGCCACTTCCCACCCACCCTCCAACTCTCTATGTACCAGGCACTGTTCTAAGTGATTTGCACATACCAACTCATTTCGTGCAACAGCCATATTCAGTGGGCACTATTATTAGCCACATTGACAGGTGATAAAACTGAAGCCCAGAATAGTTACATAACTTACCCAAGATCACATAGCTAGGAAGTGGCAGAGTTGGAATTGGAATCCAGGCAGTCTGGCTACAGAGCCTCAAGCTTGGCATAAATTTATTACAGTTACAAGGAGGCTGAGGGACCCAAAAAACACAATCCGCTCTTTGGTCACTAAGAAATTGGCCACTTGTAAAAATGAGTTCTGACTCAAAATATCTCACCCCAGGGCAACGATGGCCCACTGGGTCCACACCCTTGTTAATCAGGTTCTAGATCAGAGTTTCTCAGCCACCACACTTTTGACATTTGGGGCCAGATCATTCTTTGTGTTCTGTGCATTGTAGGATGCTTAGCATCCTACAATGTGAGGATGTGAGTCCCTGGCCAGCACCCACTATATGCCTGTAGGATTACCCCCACCCCATCATAATACTCAAAAATGTCTCCAGACATTTCCATATGTCCCCTGGAAGATGAGATTACCCCTGGTTGAGAACCACTGTTCTAGATCGTTAAATATCATCCTGCAATGTAATGCAAGTTCAAGGCAGACTGCCTTTGAAATTGCCAACCTTGTAAAAAACAACAACAACAAAAAGTAGAATTTCATAAGGTTCAGTAGTGGCAAATTACACCTGGATGGTGTGTATCTGGTTAAAAATCAACAGGGACCAAGACTCCACAAGCTCTGTAAAAGAGAATGGTTTGAATATCAAGGGATCAAGATGGGGTGATTGGTGAAACCCCTTGAGAATACAGAAATAAAAATAATTCTCCTGAAAATTCATGATGAAGAAATGAAGTGTGGGATGTTATGTGCTATTGGGCCGTTTTGTGGAGGAAATTGCACGTGTGCACATGCAACACATCCTTGCTTGGGTATGTGCTTCAGGTCCTGTGCCTCCTGCTGACTGCCGACCTTAGGGGTGAGGCGGGAATGCCTGGCTTACGTTGTTTTTATGAATATCATCACTGCTAATTTGTAGTGGGTACTTACTTCATTTTCACTACAGCATGAGTAGGTGTTTTTACTATCCCCATTTCGTGGAGGAGGAAACTGAGGCTCAGAAAGACAGACTAACTCTCCCAGTGCTATGCAGAGCCAGGATTCAGACCCAGTCTGGCTCCAGGTGTCTTGCTTTCAGCTAGTAGACTCCATGGCCACCCTGATCCGAGGGACACCCACTTCTGGAATCTTCCATTTGCTCCCGATTGTCCTTCACTACCGATCAGAGGCAACATGGCTTCCCCACTCTTCCATTAGCTTGCGAAATGTGATCATGGTGTGTGAATTCCCAGAGGAGCTTGGGGTTTTGTGGGGGAAATGAAGCGGAAGGATGGAGACTTGAGGTGGGTTCTGTTATGATGAGGAACCTACCTTTGCCTGAAAGAAGTAAGGAAGGAGATTGTTGGGGCACGTGTAAAACTCAGAGTACCGTGAGTCTGTGTAAAACGAGAAATAGAGGCATGCTTATTAGGGGGTTTGGCTGATGCCTTGGGACGGGAACTTGAGGACTTGTTTTCTGCTAAGACAAAGAATTAAGTGACTCAGGGCTGCTCTGCTCCTGCTTCCCCCAAGCTCTGCATCTCTTCTGCTTTTTTCCCTTCTCACTTTCGGATCCGGACTTCTGCTGACTCATCTCTCTGAGCAAGGAAGGAGGGAGGAAGTTAGAATTGTTCATTGACCGTTTTCTTTCTTCAGTGACTCAGCTGTGATTCACATTTTAATTAATGGGGGAGAAAAATCTGATCAGCCTAAGGCATGTGTCCAACCACCCATACCTCCAGGCCGGTTGTAATAAGAACAATACCCCCCAAATGTAGTAGCCCTGAATTAAACTATGGCTCGTTTCCTCCATTAGTCCTGAGCACTCCTCTGGGTTCTCCAAGTTCTGGGGCCCCAGTGGGGCCCTCTGATCCAGAGGCAGCTTCTCCAAGCCCTGAAACAGCGAGTCTAATTCCCGCAGAGTTAGTCTGAGGTCAGGATGAGAAATGGAGTCTCGAGCCCTCCTGGGACAGTAGAAGGATCATGGGAGTGGAATAGCATTTCCTGAGTTGGTCTTTGGCTATAATCCCAGGCTCAAGCCGTGCCTCTCCCCTCCCCCACCCATACCTCAGGGCCTGAAATTTGTCAGACCTGATGGCAGCGACAGTTTCAGAGTTTGGTTTGCCCAGAGAACAAGAAATGTCCGAATCATCGTGACCACTACTTCCTGAGGGCTTACTATGCGTCAGGCAGTGTGCTCAGCAATTTTCATGAATGGTCACATTGAATCCTCCCACTGCCCACAAAGAGAAAAGGCTTTTATATCATTCTTCTCCCTATGAGGAAACTGAGGCTTGGGAATTTGCCAAAAGTAGACAGTTAGTAAATAATTGGTCAGGATATAAACCCAGCCCCTTCCCACCTGAGAGCCACAGCTCACATCTGCTTTACTCCTATGCCTTCCACTGAGCTGAAAAAAATTGAAGCTGACACCTCAGTCAACAAACACTTACTTATTGAGACCTATCATGTATTAAGGGTCCAACAGGAAACAAGAAACAGATCTGTGGCCTCATGGGGCTGACATTTTAGCTGCACAAGTGTCCTAGTCACTGTGTATTAGATAAGTTAAGATACTAATATGTGTATTGGATAAGTGCTTGCTGCTGTCACAAAGAACTCCCAAGATGTATAAGAGCTCAAACACAATAGAATTTGGTTCTTGCACACACACAAAGTCCAAAATACGAATTCATAAACAGTGGGCAGCTCCCTTCCAAGCAGGGAGGCAGAAACCCAGGCTCCTTCCATATTGTTGCTCCTCATCTTCAACCCAGGGCTTCCAAAGTCTCTGTGCCTCTTGGCATGAAGCCACAGAAGGGGAAAGAATGAAGGAGGGCACCCAGGACATGTTTCCGGACCAGGCCTAGAGGTAGTCCACATGGCTTCTGCTCTGTTTTCACTGGCCAGATATTAGGCACAGAGCCATGTCTACCAACAAGGCTGGGCTATGCTGTCCAGCTGAGTGCCTGGGAAAAAGAGACCAAAAACAATGGAAATTGAGCTCCACATCTTCCTGGATCTTTCCCTGAGGAGTCCTACCTTAGGACAGCTCTCAGACACCCCTGTCTTCTTCTACTTCCTCTGTTTCTTGAGCTTCCTATGGAGAGGAATTGCTCTTCCTTTGTAGTGGGGCAAGGCAAGCACCTCGTGGAATATCTTTCTCCCAACTTAAAGACTTACTTGGAATAGGCAAATGGTATCCCTGCCCCTTGTGATTAGGAGACCTGGAATCAAGTCTTCGCTTCTCCAGAAACCTTTGTCTCAGAAACTGGGGGATTTCAGGACACTCGGATGGGCACTCTTCATGGATCATCCATTCTTCTCACCTTTTATTGGTCTAAGCTCTCCACAGGAAACAGAATTCACCCACGAGATGGTTTCAAATGAAGAGTGGTCTTGAAGAAACTCCTTAAAGAAGTGGGGGCAGAAAAAGGAAACAAGTAAGGGATGTTGAGATCCCATGAGGGAAGCCCTTGCTACCCTAACACTTTTAGAATTCAGCCAAGGCAGGACCACACAAGAAGAACTAGGCTCAGAACCAGGGAGAGAGGGTGGAAACAATATTACACCCTCTCTCCTTCACCTTCTGCTGGGGCCTCCCATTGGCCAAACCCAACCAGGAACCAGAGCAAAGCATTCTGGGAGATGTAGTCCACAAGAATCAACCTTACAGGGCACAGCATAAGCTGGAGAATGGACCTGAGGGGCAAACAGGGAATAATTAGCATACAGCAGTGTGTGACTGACTGCGTACACTTGTTTATATAATCTACTCTATAATGCAGCTCCAGAGCTGCACAGTACAGCACAGTAGCCACTAGCCGTATGTAGCTATGGCATAAAATATAAATGTAAATTAAATAAAATAAGCTCAAAAGAAAAATTCAGTTGCTCAGCCACATTTTAAGTGCTCACTAGCCACACGTGGCTGTTAGCTGCAGTATTGGACAACTCAAAATAAAACATTTCCACCATCATGGCAAGTCTCTGATGTACCCTGAGCCCCTGCGGATTATGGGATGGAAGAGAAAGGAGTCAGGCATGAGGCTGGACAGTGAAGGAAGCAGTTCTGAGGCAGGCAGAGCTGTGGGTCCATGGGGAGGAGATTCTCTGAATAAAGGAGCAGAGGGGAGAAGCAGGGAGGTCGAATGAGATGCTCGCCTGGCTAGAGGCTTACCTCATGAGGCAGAAAAAAGAGGCTTCAGTTCAAGGTTGGCTCCGACACTTAGTGGTGTATGATCTCAGACAAGACACTTGGCCTTTTAGAACCCCGGTTTGCTCTTCATCAAAATGGGTGTCAGCCTACCTGCCGTGATGACGATGCCCATGAACAAGGGCTATGGGGAAGTAGGACTGTATAAGGTATTAGCTGTTGCCATGTTGGGAAACGATCACTGAGGCCAGAATGGCCTCGAGAGAACCAGTGAAGAAGGTTCCTTTCTGTCCTACACGGTGGCTCTTACTCAGATCTTCAATATCCCTCAATATGTCTTCATCTTAAGTCACTGCCTTATTAAATTCACCCCACATCTGCTTCCAGTCTTCCCTCGATTCTTGAGATCTTGCCAACTTTTATGAACTCACTTCCTTTAAATTTCCTCAGGATCATCATCTTTTCTTTTCTTCTCCTCTGTCTTAGCGAAATCCATGGCCTTTTACTTTTCCAAGCCTGGGGAGTGTTGCAGAGTAATTAGAAATGTATGGGAGGTGGGACCAAAGCCCAGCTTGGCCATGTGCCAGCGTTGTGGGCTTGGAGCAGTGACTCAACCTTTCTGATCTGGAAAGCAGAAGGAATGACAGGCCCCACTTCTTAGGGTCATCATGGGATTGATTAAAACAATGCCCGCTGCCTGGCCCCCAGCAAGCACTCCATAAATGTTACCTTCCTCCTCATTCTGCTTTTTCAGCTTTATAATGAAGTAGAACATACACGCAGAAAAGCACACATGGCAGGTACAGCTTGAGTGACTTTCCAGAACTGAACATACTCATGTAACCAGCACCCAAATCCAGCAACAGAATCTCCCCCAACATCCAGAAACCCCTTCATTCCTCTCCAGTCACCGGTCACCCCACCCTGACCTAGGAGGGCACGGATTAGTCTCAAGACGTGTTTTGGAATTATAAACTCACGGGGTCACAGGGCACACTCTCATCGTCTTCCTTCCCTTGCTGTTGTGTGTGTGGGATCCGCCCGTGCTACTGCCAGAACTGTGCGGCGTTCAATGTCATGGCCACATGTGCCGCATGGGTGATGGGCATTTCGGTGCACTGAGCTTTGCAGCTATTACAGAGAGCTGTCGACGCTCTCATGCTTGTCTTTGGCAGGAGGTGTTCCCGGGACTGGGGTTTCTGGGTCATCAGGAGGCGTCCATTTAGCTCTGGTGGAAATGGCCCTAACAATTCTGGGCCGTGGTGGGACCGGTCTCAACTCCCACCAGCTGTGGGTGAGAATTGAGCTTTTGTTTTTACTTTGACCTGGGAGTGCCTCTCCCTCAGGAGGTACTTGCTAAATGTCTGGGAATTAAATTGAAAATGTACTCGTCCATTTCCTCGAGAGCTTTACTCCATCAAATGTCTCATTTGGACCTTCAGGCTCTCCTTCCGCACTGACTTGGTACACTTTGCTTGCAAACTTGGACAGATCCCCTCCATGTGGAAGCCTCTCGGCCCCCAGAGAGTCCTCCAGTTCTCTTCCCTGCTCTGGCTACCGTGTCTCAGGGACAGGTCTCCCTTCTACCGCCTCCTTCAGCCTCACGATCAGCGAGCGACCGCGACAGTGCCCTTCAGCAGGCCAGCGAGACCTGCCGCTTCTCCGAACCCACTTGTCTTGGCTCAGCCGCCATCCCTTTCTCCTCCCTCAGCAGCCCCACTTCTCTGGAGGGCCATCTTTTCTGGAATCACTTAACTCTCTCCTTCTGGGATTTTTACATCTGTTCCTGCTTTTTATTTAAGAAAACACTGCACATTAAGAGAGCTTCAGGAATCACCCAAAATAGAAACGTGTCCTTTTGTGTAATCCTCTACTTTAAAAGACAAATAAGTGGAAGAAAAGCTCCGTGTGGAGGTTAAGATGCTCGAGAGGACCTTGTGTCAGTGGTCAGAGCTTTCCCTTTACAGGAGGAAACACGGGAGAATATTTGTGTGGCCTGGGGTAGGGGAAGGACTTCTTAAACAGAACTTTGAAAGCACAAACTCTAAGACAAAAATAATACTAATGATAATGGATTAGATGAAAACTAATGTTCTGTTCATTATGGGGACAGTTCAGGACCCAAACTGCCCACATCCCAATCTTGCTTTCCTGTTTCCTGTGAATCCACAGGCAAGTTACTCAACCTCTCTGTACCTCTGTTTCCTCATCAACAAAATGGAAAGAATAATATCTGCCTATGGGGTTGTTAGGAGTTTAAAGCAAGTAAACATTTATAAATTCTATAGAATAGCCTCTGGTGCCTAGAAAGAACTTAAGTAAAATTTGTATATAGTGCCCAGGATGGTAGAAAATTAACTGACCAGAGATTAATAACTCACTGCTATCTATTACATTACCCCTTAGCCACATGCAGCTGTTTTCAGTGTAATGAATTAAAAGTAAACACAACCTAAAATTCAGTTCCTAGGGTACCTGGGTGCCTCAGTCGTTAAGCAGCTGCCCCTCCGCCCAGGTCATGATCCCAGGGTCCTGGGATCGAGCCCCGCATTGGGCTTCCTGCTCATCAAGGAAGCCTGCTTTTTCCTCCCCCACTCTCCCTGCTTGTGTTCCCTTTCTCACTGTGTCTCTCTCTGTGACAAATAAATAAATAAAATCTTGAAAGAAAAAATAAAACAAAATTTAGCTTCTCACTCCCACCAGCCACATTGCCAGTGTCCAGAGCCCCATGTGGCCCGTGGCTGCCATATTGGGCAGCGCTGATTAAGACCGTACTAGGCAATGTCTGCAAGTCAACAAGAATAACACACAATCCCAATAGGAAAACAGGCAAAAACTGTGATCAGGGAGATTAGAGAAGAGAAGTCTGAAAAGCTAATCAGTATATGACGTGGTACTCAAAATCATTTGTAATCAGAATGATGAAAATTAAAACTGCGAGTATTTCTGTATGCCTCTCGTGGTGGGAAAAATCAACATGGTGGATGAGCCAAGGGTCCGCAGAATGTGTGAACAGAGGAGGCTCCTGCCCCACGGCTGGAGGTATGGCTGGGGGGCTGCTCCATGTGGAAGGTCATCAGCATGCTAAGTTGGGTTAAGTCAGACTCACCACAGTTATCCCCAAGACATCCACCCTAGGGAGATTTTCACTGGGTCTGTAAGGAGTGGTGTGAGAATGTTCACTACACCAGCATCTGTGGACGGGATGCCGGAGGCCAGCTGGTGTCCATCCCTGGAGAACAGGGATGTGGTAGATACACCTATGGAGAGCCCCGAGCCCAGTGAAAGCTCCAGATGGCACATCCAATAGACCACCCAGGATAGGGCTTAAAAACATGGTTCTGGGTGAAAACAGGAAACAACAGAATATGCTTTAACTTCGTGCCGTCAATGTAAGTTAAAAATATAAGCACTCAAAATAAAGCACATGTTTTGCAAGAATGCACTCCAATAAGACCAAATTAAACATTATATTGGTTGTCTCTCAGGAGAGACAAATGAAAGTAGGGCTTGGGGATAAGAGGGAAGGAATGAATGAAGGAATGAATGAGCAGAGAGGGGGCACTGCACAGACCAAAGGTGGAAAGATGCCATGAACTGAGGAAAGCGATTAACTTGACTCTCCCAGTTTGAAGATTTTTTTAAAAGGAATTTTAGAAATACTTTTCCCAAGAGGAGGTAAAAGCCAAGTGATGTAAAAATAAACTTGAAGAGGATTTGCACAATCTATGAATGGCAAGAATATAGAAGGCATGAGAAGAAGTTATGCTTCTAAGTACCCATCTCACGAAGATCTGACCCTGTCAATCTTGGCAGGTGCTTCTAACCTGAGGTCAGGGGTCCAGAGCAGCCCCCATTCTCTCCTCTGCTTTCTGACTGTCCTGACACCTCCTTGTCCCTCTCCTGTCCTCTACCACTCTCTCTCAGCCAGTAACCTCACCCTTTACCATGAGGTCTCTCCAGCCCCAGGGCCTTTGCACATATTTCCCTCCTCACCTACCTGGCACATAGTAGTTGCTCCTCCACAAATATTTATTGACATCGTGACTTTCAGGCAGCAGAGAAAAACCTAGCTCCTTTCTGCACTCGGGTGGAGGCATGAACTTAGCTAAAGTTCTGAGAGAGGGGAAGGTAGGGTTAACCAGGGGAACTAGAGGTGGCACAGCAAGACTCAGGAGCTAGGCACCACATGTTAGCTATTTGACAAGTAGCTCACCCTGGGTCTTAGTTTCCCTGTCAATGAAATGAGAGTAGAACACTCACCTGGTAAAGATTCTGAGGCATGGGTCTGAGTATGTAAAGCAGCGAGCATACAACCTGACAAAGGAAGAAAACTCAACGACTTGCCTTTATCAGTGGGGTCTGGTATAACTGTATAACGCAAGAATACAAATGATGATGGTGAAGAAAAAAGCAAATATTTATAGAAGACTTATTAAATTCCAAGCACAGTTCCAAGCATCTTGCATAAACCCCCACACCTGTTGGGGTAAGTACAGTCCCCATTGTACTCCTCAGGAAACTGAGGAACGGAAAAATTGAGTGACTTGCCCAAGGTCACACAGCTAGTGATTGGAGGGATGGGGATTTGAACCTAAGCTTCCTAGTTCTTATCCACTAGAAAAGATGTTTGTTATCCACATTGTAAGAAGTCTGGAGGCCCAGCGGTTGGTTGCAGGATTGGCTCCACAGCTTAGTGATGTCCCCAAGGACATCACTTCCCGTCTTTCCACTCTTGTCATCTCCATTGTAAGGACTCTCCTGGTAATCATTACCACTCATGGTCCCAAGATGGCCATCTTGCTTCAAGATGTCTACAGAAAATGTTGGGCCAGAGAAGAGCAGGGGTTTTCTCCTGCCATGTTACTCCTCTCGGGGGAGGGAGACTCATCCCCAGAAGCCTCCAGCAGGCTTTCACTCAGATCCTGTTAGGCATATGACCCAATCATGTGACCCATGCTCCCATCGAAGGGAATCCGGAAGAAAAGAGACTATTGGGCATTTTCTGACTCTTTGATGGAAGGCAGACTCCACTGACAAGGGAGGGGATAGGATTGACTATTGAATAAACAACCATCAGTATCTTCCATGATTCTTTTCCTAGTTTAACAGAAGTCCTGTCATCTACCCAGCCTTCCATCTCTTTTAGAGTATATTAGTTATTACTAGGCTTTCTTAACTTTTAACTTCCTTCTTATCTATTCAACAAGCATTTATTGAGCACCTATCTATATGCCAGGCACAGTGTTAGGTACCAAGGATACAGCTGTGAACAATACAGATGAAAATTCCTGCCCTGGTGGTGGCAGGTGGGGGGCATGCAAGAGCAGTGCCATCCAGTGGAACTTTCTACGGTGATGGAAATCAACTGTCCACATGTGGTTAGGGAGTACTTGAAATACATCTAATGCAACCCAGGGACTGAATGTCTAAATTAATTTAATTTAATTATATATTTAAACAGCTACATGTAAGTGCAACTAATGTGACTGAGGAACTAAACGTCTGATTTAACTTAAATTAAATTAAGGGTATATTTAAATAGCTGTGTGTGGCTAGTGGTTACCATATCAGGCAGCTCTAAAGGCCAAGGGATACATTATCGACTTCTCTCTCTGGACATGTCAACATATTTAGTGTCTCCCACCTTTAAAATCTCCTTTCTCATACCCAGGCTCTTCTTTCTGGTTCATCTTCTCTTTCTTATTTTTTTTTTTTCCAAAGATTTTATTTATTTATTTGACAGAGAGCACACGTAGGCAGAGAGGCAGGCAAAGGGTGGGGGTGGGGGGAAGCAAGCTCCCCACTGAGCAGAGAGCCTAATGCAGGACTCAATCCCAGGACCTTGAGATCATGACCCAAGCCAAAGGCAGAGGCTTAACCCACTGAGCCACCCAGGCGCCCCTCTGGTTCATCTTCTCTTGTTCTCTCCAGCCATCAGCCACCTGATGCTGCTCATCCTTTGCACCTGACTCATCCACAGGCTGCCCTAGAGACCATCGGCTTTGCCTTTCTCAAAACACTTTTGAACTTGACCCCTGGGGATAACCTCCTCTGCCAGATCTCCTGCAACCTCCATGACTTCCTCTTTTTCACCAAGCTCCTTCCTCAACACCTTCTCTCTCTTTTTTTTTTTTAATTTTTAATTTTTAATTTTTTTATAAACATATAATGTATTTTTATCCCCAGGGGTACAGGTCTGGGAATCACCAGGTTTACACACTTCACAACACTCACCA